>NW_006239090.1:797215-824841 GCF_000226075.1 Solanum tuberosum | reverse complement strand
AAATTAGTTAAATATAAACTTCAAATCCAAGAATATTAGTTATATATATATTCAAGTTTTCAATTCAAGTTCATAGCTAATTTCTAAACTTAATTAGTTATATATTCAAGCTAATTGGTTCCAAGTTCAAGTTCTAATTTCAAGCTCAAGTTCAAATTCTAAGTAGTTCAAGTTCTAAGTTTAAGTTCAAATTCTAAGTAGTTCAAGTTCTAAGTTTAAGTTCAAATTCTAAGTAGTTCAAGTTCTAAGTTTAATTTCAAGTTCTAATTTCAAGCTCAAGTTCAAATTCTAAGTAGTTCAAGTTCTAAGTTTAAGTTCAAATTCTAAGTAGTTCAAGTTCTAAGTTTAAGTTCAAATTCTAAGTAGTTCAAGTTCTAAGTTTAAGTTCAAATTCTAAGTAGTTCAAGTTCTAAGTTTAAGTTCAAATTCTAAGTAGTTCAAGTTCTAAGTTTAATTTCAAGTTCTAATTTCAAGCTCAAGTTCAAATTCTAAGAGTTCTAAGTTTAACTTCAAATTCTAAGTTCAAGTTCAAGTTCTAAGTTTAACTTCAAATTCTAAGTTCAAGTTCAAGTTCTAAGTTTAACTTCAAATTCTAAGTTCAAGTTCAAGTTCTAAGTTTAACTTCAAATTCTAAGTTCAAGTTCAAGTTCTAAGTTTAACTTCAAATTCTAAGTTCAAGTTCAAGTTCTAAGTTTAACTTCAAATTCTAAGTTCAAGTTCAAGTTCTAAGTTTAACTTCAAATTCTAAGTTCAAGTTCAAGTTCTAAGTTTAACTTCAAATTCTAAGTTCAAGTTCAAGTTCTAAGTTTAACTTCAAATTCTAAGTTCAAGTTCAAGTTCTAAGTTTAACTTCAAATTCTAAGTTCAAGTTCAAGTTCTAAGTTTAACTTCAAATTCTAAGTTCAAGTTCAAGTTCTAAGTTCAAGTTCTAAATTCAATTTCAAGTTTCAATTTCAAGTTCAAGTTCTAAGTTCTAAGTTCAACTTCAAGTTCAAACTCTAAGTTAAAGTAGTTCTAAGTTTAAGTTCAAATTCTAAGTTTCATCATCTAAATTTATGACATTCAAACATTCATCATCTACTCATAACACTTCAATTACTAATTTCTAACTTCAAATTATTAACACTTTACTAACTAGTCATAAAATCAAATCCAAAAAAGTTCCAATTCAACCTAAAATTACATATTCTCAAGTTTAAACTAGTCCTAAAATACAAAAATGCTAATTCTTCACTAACTAACAATGCCCAATTTTAAAATGCCCAATTTTTTTAAAAAAAACCCAAAAATAAAAATCTTCAATTATCTATACCTAACTAACAATAATCAAATCAAATTAACAATTGAATAACACAACCAAAAAAACAAAATTAATAATATACTAACAAACAATCAATCATAATCACTTGAATTGAAAAAAAAAACTAAAATTAACCCCCCCTACCTGCAGTGACGACGACCGGTGACGGGGAAGGGCGGCAGGCCATGGGGAAGGGGAGCACTGGCTGAGGACGACGACCGGCGACGGCGACGACTACGGAGGATCGATATGTATATATATATATAGAGAGAGAGAGAAGGGAGAGAATAAGAGTGAAGAGAGAGAGGAAAATAAGAAAATGGCAATATGTCTTTTAGATATTTAATAAAAAGGGACGGACAACGTCTCTAAATCCTTCGCTTTTTTTAAATATAGTTGACCAACATTTTGACCAAAAACCGACGGACTAAGAGACACTGTCCGTCGCTTTTTAAAAATAGTTGACTAGATATTTTGACCAAAAAGCGACGGACTAAGAGATGCCGTCCGTCGCTTTTTAAATTAATTAATAAATAAATAAATTAAAATAGACGGACAACGTGGTTATTTTTTAATTTATATATATAATTATTTTTAATAAAAAGCGATGGACGGTGTCTCTATATATATTAAATAAATAATTATTAATTATATATATATTTAGTGCAAAAATCCGCGAAAAAAAAAGCGACGGACTTAGAGATGCCGTCCGTCGCTTTTTGTAAAATAATTTTAAAAATAATTATTTTTATTAAAAAGCGACGGACAATGTGGCAAAAGGCGTCGCTTTTTGGAGTGACGCCGTCCGTCGCTTTTTTAGTTCGTCATTTTTAAGCTGTTTTTTAGTAGTGATGTATGTCAATGAAATACCATATATCCTTAGCATGTCTGCTTGGATGTCTGTTGGTGTGTAAACGGTCTTCAGATCGACATACTTTTCAACCAACATTGCCCCAAGCACATCACTTGTTGATTGTCGCTTTGATTGAATGCGGTCCTTCAAAGGACAAGAATGTGTATCATAGAATTTTCTCACTTTGAATAACTTTGAATTATTCAAACATGAGGATTTAAAAACCCATGAACAATTTTCTGTAGCACACTTTAGATAGTAACTGCAAAAACTCATGCATTAATATACATCATAAGTTGTTAAAATATATTGGTAATTTTTAAAATCAACATATATAATAACTCACCAGGTAGGACTTGATCTTTTTGCAATGAAACAAAACTCTCTTAGAAATGCATATCGTTTCATAACTTCCGATATAGTTTGCTTGTTTATATAAACTTGATCCTCGGCCACTAAATAGTGTTGAGGATTTGAAATTATTTCAGTTCCTTTAGATTCTTCAATATAACCTTCCAAAATTGGATCCATGTTAGTCAAACATAGTGTGTTGGATCCCAAAATATGTTGATGTGTTGTTTGGACATTAGTTTGGTACTCAATGGATTCCATAGCTTTGTCCACACATGTCACACAAAAAGGATATTTTGAAAAGAAATCTGAATTGCATCTCTCTTGATCTAAATAAACTTGCACTCCCATATCGTTATGTATCTTCATTGGTGGAGATGGACCATTAACGAAATACTTGAGTTTCAAATGATAAATTGTTGTGTCCACTCCCAATTGTGAAGATATAGATGTAATAAAGCCTTCGTATTTGGTGGTTGGATCATAAATAACTCCTTCAATATTGGAATCCACGTAATTGCCTGTTTAAAATAACAAATTCTTCGTCAAAGAAATACCAAACTATTTTACCAATATTTTAACCATTTAATAAACGTAAAAAACAACAATCAAATATTACATACCCTTAAACCAATTTTTAAAATTTATGATTTTATCAGGTTACCATCAATTAATGTAGGAACTATTTTTCATATTATTATTTACACCAATTCACATACTTAAAATACACTAAAATATGTACCATATTTTTATTTATGAGGTTCTAATTATATATCAAACTTGTAGTTTTTTACACCACCAATTGCACTAAATAATTTATTACTGCACTCATTTTAATATACGTATGTTCATATGTGAGATAATATAAATTTGACCAAACAATACACCAAAACATACATCAGGCTATTTGTTTGGTGTTAGTTATTAGCGAAAATTATACCAGATCACATACCAAAACAAATACAGAAATACATATCACAAACTTATTGATATAAAATATTTGCTATCATACGACACACATTATACCAATTAAACCTAAACTTTAACAAAAAATTAAATTTGACACATCAGTGTACAACAAAATCATATGAAGTTGTTGAAATTACACCAAAATTTCAACAATCCAGAACATCAACCAAATTGTATGATTTAATTTACACAAAAATTGACAAACTAAACAAAACAAATAACTACCAAAAATTACAAAATAGATATTTGTGAAAAATCAAATTCAACTACATAATAAAATACCATGAGAATTATTTTTTATATAATTACCTGATGAGTCCCATCGTCCATTGTGTTGAATTAGAATTGAGAAATTATTGGTATGCATTTTTTTGATAGTCGTTCTTCTCAGAGAAAGGGAGTTTTTTTTTTGGTACGAAATCTCTATTTATGGGAGATAATATATAGCATATTTGAATAAATTAGGAAAGGTAAAATTATTGGAGAAATTTATGGAAATCGGGATAAGCATGGCTGATTTGGAATTTTTTTTTTTAATTGAAATTCTACTTTTGAAAAAAGAAAGTATTGCTATATAATTGAAAAAAAAAGTATTGCTATGTTGGTGTAAATACAGTTATTAAGTTGTATAGTTAAAAAATCGGCCCAAAAATAAATTTCCACAAATCATTGTGATTTGATTTTAGAAGACACATAATTGTTGCATTTTCTGAAAAAATATTGTGCATTTTCAAGATTTTTGTTCAAGTAATCTCACTCATCTGCATTTCCTCTATTAGTTGGTATTGATCATGGCTCATGGACAATAACTTAATGCATTGATTTGTAATAATTGAATGTTGATTATGCAAGTATATGTAACTTTCAAATGTATAAAACTCATCGTTGATCTTACCTGTTGTCCCAACTATCTTCTTTGAGTATGTGTTTAGTTGACACACATTAATTGGTTTTCTAGTAAGGTTCTTTTGGAAGGTTATTTTCCTCAATCCTTTGATGGGTGCACTTAACCAGAAATGGACTCCTGAAGAAGAATCTGCTCTTAAAGTTGGGGTCCTTAAATATGGGACAGACAAATGGCGTACAACTCTTAAGGATCCAGAATATAGTGGTGTGTTGTATCTGCGTTCAAATGTTGATCTTAAGGTAGAGTTTTGGCTCAATATTTTTTATAAAATTAATTTTATTCAGTGTATAGTTCTTCAATGTATTATGTTCCCTATAACTACTTAGTTAAACAAAAGTCTTGATACAACTATCTACCTTTGTGATATATATAGGACAAGTGGAGAAACATGACAGTGATGACAAATGGCTGGGTTCTAGAGATAAAGCAAGGTTGACTTTGAAAAGAGTGGTTCAGGCCCCTATGCAAGATGAGAGTATTGTGGTTGTTACCTCGACAGCTGAAAGTCATGAGGAACTTCCTGGAGCAAGGCCAGCCACAACTTTTAGTAGCTCTCCACATAATGGTGGTTCAAGAAGAACTCTCCTAAGGTTATTCTTTTCGGGGATTCTTAGTTGTTACAACACCATTCTCATGTTATAATCTTGTATATTTCTTTGTCCTTATAGATATCACTAGTTTTGGGTTCATGCATTGCACATATATTCCTATTAATTGGTATCAAAATCTTCTACACAATTTCTACTGATATGTTACATGATAAAAATAGATATTAAAGTATATCGAAAAATACAAGTTTCTAAAGATAATGAATATTAATCTTATACTTTAATTACCTTACACTTGCATTCAAAATAGATTTAATATTTGCAAAGTTGAAATATAAATTAAGGTAGTTTTGGTAATATATATATAAAATAGTTTCTTTATATCAAACATGCATACATGTTACTCTATGATGTAAAAGAATACAATATATCTTTAAAATGTGTTTTTTTATAGAACATTCCACACAACTTTTATATTAGATTTGAGACATATTTGTCTACCTAAAATAATTTACACGTAAATGCTTTCTTGTCCACCTGAAAAAGATAATGCAAAAGAAAAAAAAATCCTAATTGAATTTAAATGCAAACCAGTTTAATTAGTATTATATGTTGTATCAAGTGGTTATTTGGCCTTTTGTCTTAAAGATATTGCTACATGAAATTTACTTCAACATATATGGTGTGAGAATTTTATTAAGTCATTAAGGCAGTAAATATTTATTAAAAAATGTAAAAATATGATATTATGAATGATTGTAATGTAACTTTTCATCTAGGGTATTTCCACTTGTAATATGATACATGATATATTATTTAATGATTAATTAAATGATTTATAATATTATAATTTAGTGTAGGGAACAAAATGATAATCTAATTTTGCATTTTAAAGCTTCCTACTTTTAATAATATTAGTTTTTCGACACGTGCGTTGCACGTGATTATCAATTCAGAAAATTTAAGCGAATATTTGAATAATAAGCTTTGCACAAAATAATATTGCATATTCTTTTGTGAATGTTCAGTGTGGATAGTCATATATATCTCTTATTCACACGGACCTATGAAGATGGTCAATGAAAACATTTATTTGTTAAATGCAATAATGTATATATTTATTTCAATTTGATGAGGTTTAATCATGTAATTAGTCGTATCTCAGTAATATTACCTTATAGACGATATTTGTTGTGTATTTTTTTGTTGTCATCTAACCAGATGTGCTTTGCACTTGTATTCCACTTAATTTGTTTAGATGTCATATGAACATGAGGAGGACAACTACATTTTATTTTTTAGAACTATTTTTGTATATTAATTTTTATTTTATAAGTTATAATATAATAGATGACGTTCTTTTCGTTGGCTATCATATTTGACTTCTCGATTGACTGTGTATATAAATCAAAGATAGTAATCTGACTGTCCATAGTTAACCAAGAAAGGTTTCCTTTTTTTACCGAAAAATTGAAAAATTAAAATTAAAGAATATATTCTATATGTGAGATCATATATATAATCACATGTTTATCTTACACCCAACAAAGATATAGTTCTTATACTTGTAAATAATTTTGTTATATAATAATTTTATATTGGTATTCATGAAAATTTAAATGTGATATATCTGATATACATAATATATAATATGATATACAATGTCAAGAAGCATTTTCCACATCTGATTATTTTTTATATATTTATCTCTTCGACGGAACTGTTAATCATAGTATATATTGAATCCCCTATAGCTTTTTGTGTGTTTCTTTTTCTCCATATTTTGAATGTTCTACTGAAAATTTTGATTTCACCACTACTTTGTCGCCGGAAGACACCGGGGTCGTTTGGTTTGAAAATGAGTTATGATGGGATAAGTTATGTTGGGATAAGTTATGTTGGGATTAGTTATGATGGGATAAGTTGTGTTGGGATTATTTTTTATTGAGTGTTTGGTTTGTTGTATTCAAAATAATAAATTTTAAGAACAATTTATTTGTTTACAAAAATGCCCTTCATTAATGTAAAAAGTGATATAACAAAAGGGTTGAAAGAGACTTTTTTGTCATTTACCTATTTTATCCCAGGATAACTCTTTTTTGTCATTTACCTATTTTATCCCGGGATAAGTTATCCCGGGATTACTATACCACCCTAGGTTAGGGATAACTTATCCCGGTACTAATTATTAATCCCGGGATAAGTTATCCCGAACTTGCCAACCAAACAACAAAATAAGCGGTACTATAATTTAATCCCGGAACTATTTGGTATTATCCCTCACACCAAACGACCCCTTAGTAATAACTAAGAGATTTTATAATGCTATAACTAAAGGATAAATGTGAAATAGATGAATTTCTAATAAATTTTATACTTACATAAACAAATAGGACTTTTAATTAATGTTACTATTTTTTTTATAGTTATTAGATTTAATTTAGTGTAGGGACAAAATGAAAATGTTTATTCAATATTACTGAATATAAAATTTATTTTGTTAATGATAAATTTTAAGTGATTCATATATATTCACATATTTTCACATTTGTTGTGAGTTTTTTTTTTAAAAAAAGAACTCGAAAAATTTTAAAATAATATATTTTGAAGTTAGTGTTGACACCCAATATTGGACCTCCACAATATAAATTAATCATTTCGAGTTTCTTCGATATCAAACGATTTAAAATAATTAGTTTTATAAAAATTTCCAAAAAATAAAAATAATACTCCCTCCGTCCCATTTTATGTGGCAACATTTGACCGGGCACGGAGTTTAAGAAATAAATGAAGACTTTGAAATGTTTACCAAATTGCCCTTTAAAAAGTAGACTCACTTTTCTCTCTCCTCCTAAATGTATTGAAGTATTATTTTAAGATTAAGTGGGACCAACAAGGATAAAAGAGGAATTGTACCTTTAAATACTTACCATATAAGGAAATGTGACATTCTTTTTAGGACTGACAAAAAAGGAAATGGTGCCACATAAAATGGGATAGAGGGAGTAATAATATATCTTGCAAGTTATTTTAAATAGTTTTGTCACTTTTTATAATTTTTAGATAATATATATGTTTTACATAATTATATATATAATTAGTATATTTTATAATTATTCAAAAATCGTCTCAAAAAGATTTTATTTTAATTAAATATTTGGTTAATTAGATAAGTTATATAATAGTTTATATTTTAAATTGTTTAGTTAATATTTGAGTTAACTATTTTATTTCGGTAAGATTAGGAAGTTCGTTGGGTAATTATATTAATTCATCTTTACTTATTTGTTAGTCAAGTTTGCTAATTAATTTCAATTTGACTATATTCACAATTCAATGGACCCATTTTAAATTCTTCCAGCCCACCGGTTCCATTTCCTCACATTCCTAGCCCAAATCCATTCTTTTTAACTCCACTAAACAAACCCAAAACACAATACGTACACCAATATAAAAATTCCAAGCAGCCTACTAATATTCCCAGCCCACTTTTATCCCTTAACCTGACCAAACACTTTTCTATACCAAAAGAAAGACCCATCAATCCTTTCAACCAACAATACACACACCAGCCGACCCCACTGCCTATGTTTTCTTCTCCAGACGTGAAACCCAGCAGCAGGAGCCCAAAAATCGTGACTGAAATGCGAGCAGCAGTCCAGACGCGAGCCCAACGAATCTATCCCATCGTGTGTCGTTCTCCCCTCATCCTTATCCTCTCGTACATAATTTTCTCAATCGATACAGGTGGAAGCATCGTGTTGCCTCTTCGTTCTTCATCTAAGATCGAGCGGCTATCATCTCGAATCCGTTGGAATTGTACGAAATCAGTACTATTCCAGCTCTCACAATCTTATCTCTTAGAGATTTTTTGAATTCCAAATGGGAAATTCATCCCATTTGCTTCACCCGATTCCCCCCCCCCCCAATCTGCCCTAATTCCCTCTATATAAATCCCCTCTTTACCTTCAGTTTAGGAGTGGAAAAAAATAGAGGTGGGAGAACATAGTTTATATATAAAGGTTGGAGAAAAAAAGAAACGAAAAAGATCTAGAAGAGAGATATTCATAGAAAATACTAATTTTAAAATAGCCATATATACTCAACAGAGGTTCTCTTTTCTTTGTTCTTTGTTTGCCGAAGCTCGTTGGAGTTCTCGAAATCTCGTTGTGGTCGTGGAAATCTCCCTGCTCGTTCTGGTCTCAGTTACGCTGCTCAAGAAGTGGTAAACAACTCTTGGCCTTTTTTTTTCTTCATTCCTATTCCAATGAGTGTTGAATTGTAAAATATTCCTTGTTGATTCTGAGATGAGTTCATATGACCTGTTTTGATTCTAAGTTATTTTTATCATCTTATTTCTCTCAGAAATCGGCAGTGTATGTTTTCATTCTAAAGATGGTATCACCTGTTTAAGCTTGTTATCTATGTTTATGGTCTTTCTCGAGTTCATTGGTTGTTGTGCTCATTTTCATTTTGGCTTGTTCACTTAACCTAACATTGATACTGCTCTGTTCGTGTTTTGTTGAGATAATGTTCTTTGTTTGTCACATGTTTTGAAGATGTCAAAGGATCTGTTCCTTTTTTATTTACTTTTATCTCTGAGTTTTAGATTAACAATTTTGTTTAGATCAGTGGAGTCTAGCTTTGTTATAGTTGTGTTGTGGCATGATTGATCCTTCCATTTTTTGTTTATTTGATCATGTTTCCTGTCGCTTAGATGTTGTTCAGGTCTAGTTCGAATGTGTTGTTTTTTTCCAGAAATTATAGATACTATTTCTGTTTGTTCCATCTTGCTCACTAAACAGAGTATGTATCGGCTGCGATGGTAGTTTTCTTTATTTGGTTTGATCATCTGGTAGGTTAATTTAATGTTCTCTTTTTTTTAGAGTTTAGTTGAGATTTGTTGTTGATATTATATGTCTGTTAGAAGAGTCAATTTGGTAAAATTGAAGTGTTATGGTCTAAGTTAGTTCTTAATAATTTACTTCCTATTCTGCTTGTTGATGTGTATTCATTTGGATTGATTATGTTCATTAGCATGTTGTTAGCTTTTTGATGAAGAAGTCTTGGCTCTTTACTTTTTATTATCCTCTGTAAATCTTTTTTCTTTTGGTTTATTGTTTTACTTTTAGAAATATCACTGTTGCATTTTTTTATTATGATTTATTCTGAGCGTTACTTATGTTTTCTTTTCATTTTATTGTGCATGTGAAATATGCCTCCGAGTCCTCATGGACTCTTTCTCCTATCCTTGCATCTTCTTATTGGGCCACGAAGGCCCAATTCTACCTTTATTGAGTCGGCTAGTCATGAAGAATCGAAGAACAAGTCCTTGGAATTGACGTACATGTGTCTATAGCTGATATACAGGCCTTAGAACGAAAAGATGAGGATGTATATGTGTCGTATACATCTGTATACATAATATATATATATAGTGATATACATCCGGTGTATACTGTGTATATTGGAGCAGAAATGGGATTCCCCCCCACCCCCCCCTTAAATTTCCAGCTTTTTTTTTTTTTTTTGTGTTTTGTTGTAATTGGGCCAAAAGCCCATTTATTTTTAGTGTCATATGTTAGTTTTAGGACATGTGAAATTGGGCCTAAAGCTCAAAAGAAAATTCATTTTTTATGATAGTCAAGGACAAGTGCAAATGAGCTAAAAGGCCCAAAATGAAATTAGGCCCAAGTACTGGCCCAGGCGGACAGAAAACCAAACTTGGGCCCAAAAACACACACACTCTCTCTCTTTAGTTTATCTGTTTCGTATTTGTTTAACTATTTATTTGCTACTAAATTTTAAGGTTGTCCTAATTCGATTTCCCCAAAAGATGGTCATTTCGAGATTTCCTAAAGACAAAATAATTTTACTTATTTTATCACTTGAATTATTTTGAAATATCTAGTACTTAAGTAATATCCTTATATTATCTCCCTTTCCCTTTAAAACAATTTCAAGTGTTAAGTTGTTATCTCTATTTATTCAAGTATGTGTATTTTTTTTAAATTGTTTAGCCAAATAATTAATTGTTGGATAACCGCGTATTAGCGGGCATTTCGGGTGCTTTCAAACACTTCCCGAAATGCTAATAAGAACTCTGAACCCCTTTGAATATTTTCATTAGATTTCTGTTTTAATCTTTTGGAAAAAAATCAGTTTTCTTAATTTCTCTTTAAAATTTAAGTGGTGACTCTTAAAACCAATCGTTTTCTATTTTTTAATATAAAACATATATATATATAGAGAGAGAGAGAGAGAGAGAGATTCACATTAATGAAAATATTTATCTCATAAAAAATAAAAAATAAACTAATACAAACTTCAACTGGCGTTATTAGAAGTCATATGAACTTTTTTTGTCGAAAATACTAAAATATTAAGAAATAGTAAATTAGTAAAAATAAAATGGCAATGTTTACATAGTAATAACTATTTTGAAGCAAACTTTCTGACAATATAAATTACATAAGTAGCATTGATAAATAAAGTCATTATTTTTTCTTGAGCAAAAAAATAAAATAAATCGTGACAATTCTCTAATTCTTGAGAAGTTTAATAATTTTTGAAAAGATATTCAGGAACATATATCTACATCACAAGAGAAATTGTTAACAAAAACAAATGAATTTAGACTACAGTAAAAATTAAACTAATACAAACTTCAATTGTCGTTATTACAAGTCATATGAATTTTTCTTCTTCGAAAATACTGAAATATTAAGAAATAGTAAATTAGTAAAAATAAAATGGCAATGTTTACATAGTAATAACTATTTTGAAGCAAACTTTCTGACAATATAAATTACATAAGTAGCATTGATAAATAAAGTCATTTTTCTGTCTTGGGCATCAAAAAAATAAATCGTGACTATTCTCTAACTCTTGAGAAGTTCAATGATTTTAGAATAAGATATTCAGAAGCATATATCTACACCACAAGAGAAATTGTTAATAAAAACAAATGAATTTAGACTACAATAAAAGTTAAACTATTACAAACTTCAACTGACGTTATTACAAGTCATATAAACTTTTTTTCGTCAAAAATACTTAAATATTAAGAAATAGTAAATCAATAAAACAAAAGGGCACTGTATATATAGTAATAACTATTTTGAAGCAAACTTTCTGACAATCTAAATTACATAAGTAGCATTGATAAATAAAGTCATTATTTTGTCTTGAGCATAAAAAACAAATCGTGACAATTCTCTAATTCTTGAGAAGTTTACTAATTTTTGAAAAGATATTTAGGAACATATATCTACATCACAAGAGAAATTGTTAACAAAAACAAATGAATTTAGACTTCATCATGTTAACTTCATATATTTGAACATTACATACTAATGTATAAACTAAGCAAAAAAAAATTATTTTATCATCAGAATTATTTTCCTCAAGTACTCGAGGTTAAGGAATATACCCTCTTAGGATAGTACAATTTACTTCATCATAATAGTGGTACCTCATATTCCGCTAAACTTCAAACTCACTTAATGACAATAAATCACACGAAATATTTTTAAATGCAAGAGGAAGAAGAGTAAAAAAAATTGTAGTTGAAAATGAGAGGAAACCCCTCTATTTATAGTCAACAAAGGGTAGTATGAACAAGTATTTATTTTTGTCTTATCTGAAAAGTCATGACCTTTCCGGGAAGTCACAACCCTTTGCAAAAGTCACAACTCTTTGGAAAAGTCACAACTCATCAAAAAATCACAACCCTTTGAAAAAAGTCACAACTTATCAAAAAAGTCACAACCTAAGTTAGGGGTATTATAGTAATTTAATATCCAAGTTAGGAGTTCATGCTTTTAAGGTAATATAGATATGTGATGTGATGAATTACATTGAATTTGAAGAATAAATACAAGCTCAAATTAATGAATAATGAGTCGATTCAACCTAAATTATTAATTGCAAGGTACATCATATATATTGTTATCAACTGAATTTCAAAAGTAAATTACTCTAACGACTTTAAATATGCAATTCTTATAATATACATCGAATATTTAACTTATTAAAAGTTTTATATAATATGTCACAATAAATAATTTAAAATGTTGGTGTCATGGTTGTAAAATGTTTCATGTCTTATAATTTTTGCCTTTCTTTTTAAGAAATAACAACCTCCACCTTCTTATAGTTGCATATATATTAAGAAGTTGTCATCAAAGGAATGTAGTATTTAATAAAAATTGTACATAAATTCGATCAACATACTTCCTTACTATGAATAGTAAATCATTATCCATTTCACGGTGTAAACCTACAATAAATAAATGAATTATTATTTGTTACAAAAATAATAATTATGGAAAGATTTAATTATCATATAATTACATGTAAATGTACCCTTTGTCTCCTTTGCTTGATTCAAAATTATTAATTCTATCATCTGTAAAAAAATAATTTGTTAAGTTGTGTACATATAATTATATTATAAAATATAACACAATTATGTGTGAGATATTGACAGTTGACTTTTCAAAATAACAAATCAAATTGACAGTCATAACATAAAATAAAAGACTCAAATAGTATGAAAATTAAAGGAAACATATTTTCCACAAGCTACAACTAATATTGATAAGCAGCAAAGGAGAAATTAATGTACACCATGAATATACCTATTCAGATGTTGCTGAGTAGAATAAGACGAGAAAGGACAAATATTTTTTTATGGGAAAGAGGAAATCTCTGATCGAACAAAAATAAGTAAAAATTATCACTCTATTGTGGACTTTATATAGTGGAATGAAACATGTAAATATAATTATACTACATAACAATATTATGATCCAAGAAAACTCAAAAGACAAAATAAATAAAAGCTACACACTGTGAAATGATTATTATTATATTATGATTGGAGGAAATTCAAAAGACAAATAACTAAAAGCTACACACTATGAAATGATTATTATTCGTAGTAGTAAAATTATCCATGCTTCGCGCGGAAATTAGATATCACAAAATTTATAAAATAATATTTAAAATTTATCCGTCATTAAAACTAAAACACTATGTTGTCTTACATACAAGATTACGTAGTAACGAACATTAATAATATAAAGGAAAATGATAATTATAACATCTTATCATCTATCCTTCAATCAATCATCTTTAATTTGATTTTATAATTTATCATTTTGCCTCCGGGAAGTGTTACTATTTGATATTTTTGGGAAATTATTTCTAATAAATAAATAATATTTATCTGTACTAACAAATACTTATAACAATAACTTTACAGAAACATAAACAAAAAGTTTAAAACATGTACTCAAAAACAACAATTAATATCATAAGCATAAATTAATGACCGTAAAAAAATATACCAGGATCTATAACAATAGAATGAAACATAAAGGAAAAAATTGAGTTCACTGAATGCACAATGTTCCCTTAAGAAAATTATCTCCCTCTAGTACTCGAGGTTTAAAGTAATAGATCCTCTCATGATGGAACGATTCTATTCACAAGTGTATTGATACAAAAACAATGATGTCAGTGAGCCACTCAACAGGAGCAAAGTACATGAATATTTAATTGTGTAAAAGGAGAAGAAGAAGTTCAGAATTTTTGTTGTTTTAAAATGAGAGGAAATTCCTCTATTTATAGACAAAAAAGGTAGTGTGAACAAATGCTTATTGTGCCTTACCGGAAATGTCACAACTCTTTGGAAAGTTACAACCCTTCAGAAAGGTCACAACCCTTCAGAAAGGTAACAATCTTTTATAAAAGTCACAATTTTTCATAAAAGTCGCAACTGTTCATAAAAGTCACATATTTTCATGAAAGGGGAAGAGTATTTTGGAAATAAATAAATTTAAAAGGAAATTCTTGCTTGTGATGGCTCCACGTAGGCCAGCCTAGAGTTCTTTTTATATAAATATATGATATATGATTATATTATGATTTGAGGAAATTCAAAAGACAAAATAAATAAAAGTTACATGTAAAATGCTTATTATTTATTGGCAGATGCCACAATAATGGAAAAATTCACACAATTATAGTCTTCACTCTCCAATAACAATTAGAAGATGAACATTCCTCCATATTTAATGCATGGCACACCTTCCGTTGCCTTTAATGCCTAAACTTTTGGAATTAGAATGAATAAGATATAGAATTGGGTGAAAAGGAATTTTTCATGTAAAATTAATTAAAGCAGTGATTCAATTAATAACATTAACTATAAAAAGGGATAAAAAAAAGTCAAGAGTTTGAAGAGAATTTTAAACTGAAAATTCATATAAAGATACATTAAATAGGCAATAAGAATTTACCTCGGAGAATTATAACGTGATTTCAATGGTTGTAACTGAATGTTTTAACCACAAGCCATTACAATTTCAATTCAATGGTAGTAACGGAATGTGTCGAGGCTCAAGTGTTGCAACCTTTTCAGGAATAACTTATATTTAACTAATAAGAGAAAAGGATATATATATATATATATATATATTATGATTATTATTTAATATTTGATTAATAAGATATTTTGATAATATTTTTATTTAGTGTAGGGGTAAAATGGTAATCCAATGTTTAAGTTGGGAACTTTCCACTTTTAATAATACTAGTTCCAAGGAACGTGTGCTGAACGTTTATTCCTAAAACATATTATAAATTTTGTATTGTAAATGGTAGCTTTTAAATAACATATATACTATGGACTTTTTGTGTTATAAAATAAAAATCAAAACATACAAAAAGAAAATAACAATTCACAAGTTGAGGTTAGAAAACTTTGCAAAATTGATGCTACTAATTGACATATATAATACTTTAATTAATTTGAAGATACATATTCGAACACATAATTTTATTGAGTCCTACCATGATTAACCAAATGTTGTCAGAAATTATAAAAAAAAAAGAGAGAGATGATTGTATATTGTATATATAACATAAAAAAGAAAAATACAATATTACCTATAAAAAATATTAGTATAGCACTCAAAATCTATAAATATGAAAGAATCAACTACCAATTGTTATATACTTCATCGAATACCTGAAATTGAAGATGACGAAAAAGAAGAAGATTTGGGGTATATTTTTGTCTACTTGAATTAACGATAAATTTTGCTACTGATTGTCTTTTGGAATTCTCAGTAAATAAAAATAACCACTTTTAGTCTTTCTTTAGTGCTTTGAATAATTAATCAGAGAAATATTAGTACAAATACATTTTTCCCAGCCCCCACTTACATATTGCTCTTTTCAACTTCAGAAAATATTAGACATCAAATGTTAAAGTTTGGACAATTTCAAGTAAAACTCAAATTAATGATTCATACGAGAACCTTTTCTGTTAAACTTGCACGCTTTTTCTTTCCGTTTCAATTAAATTATTTGAAATTTTATTGAAATTTCCAATATAGTTGTCGAATAACAGTATAGAGTGGTGCTTAGTAAACAAAAAATTGCTGAAACAATAATATACATTTTTATAAATATTCATAGAAAGTAATAAGTAAATAAAATAAACTGGTAAATTTGCACCTTTTCTCTGTCGTTTGTGTTGATGGTGATACATATTCTTAATTTATAAATTATAAATTCATTTATATGAGTTGGTTATTGACAGAATCTAATGGATGAGATAAAGACAACTCATTATTGATTTAATTTGGTCATTTAATGGATTATTTAAATTATTTGTGCATACGGAAAGCCATGAAGACAAAAGGAAATGGATATATAGTTATTATGCTTAGGAGGAAAAGCCTTATCATGAGATTTAATATTCATTGTATAATTCGTCCAAAGACTTCTTTGTGATTCTTGTTACCATCAAAATAATATTCAATATAGATTTATTTTTCAAAAAAAAAATATTCAATATAGATCAAGCACAACAACTACACTTCTACACTTTAATACTGATAATAGTAATTTGATGGAAATATTAAACGTTAACATCAATTGGGATGTGAGAAGCTTATGGGAAAATATCTAATGACCAAGAATAATTAAGAAAAAGGCGATTAATTAAGTTGTCCATTGATGGAAAGTAATTTTGCTTTTAGATAAGATGTAATTAGATATTTACATGACTTTGAATCCTATAAAAAAATTAAAATATTACCCCTCCCAACAAATCTTATGTTATAACATTAAAATTCACTAGGAAAAATAGAAATATATAAATAACATAACTAAATTAATTATAAGCCAATAAAAAAAAAATACATAAATCATAAGCATGTTTTTTTTTTTTTATCATTTTAGGAGAATAAGAAGAAGATAAACGTTAATGACAACTAAATATACCTTTAATTTCGTAAGTAAAAGTCATAAAAAATGCGAATTCAACTTCTTCATATAAGGAGGATATTCAATTATAAATATATAAAAAGTAATCATACTTCTTATCAAGTATTCTTTTTTTTTCTTTTACTACTATTTTTTTTTTTTTACTACTCCCTCTGTTTCACAAAGAATGATCTCATTTCCTTTTTAGTCAGTTTCAAAAAAATGACTTTTTGTGGTAACATTTTACTTTTTGCTTTCCACGTGGCATGTTTAAGACCACAAGATTAAGGGCAATTTTGTACATTTGACATAACTTTAATTTAGGACCACAAGATTCAAAAGTCTTCTTTAATTTCTTAAACTTCGTGCCAAGTCAAACCAGATCAATCTTTTTGAAACGGAGGGAGTATATAAGAGGGAGTTGGTGCTTACCAAGCATCACTCCGACGACATATGTGCTTGCTCATAAGGGTAGTGTTGCCATTTTACTTCCAATTTTACACAAAAACCACAACTTCATCCACTTTTTATCTTAACACGCGTCCCTTCAGGCTTCCATCTTCCTCCACCTTGGTTGCTTCCTGTTCTGCTCGCTGAAGTTTACCGCTTTGCTTCTGCTTGATGTCGCTTTTTCAATTCAGGTGAGTATCTTCTGAATAGAAGAATCCAAATTCTGGAAAAAATCTAATCCAACATTTTTGTCTGTTAACTTTTAAAAAAATGCATGTTAAAATTTGGCTTCTTTATACCTTTACTCAGCCGCGATTTCTGATTGTCCTACGTTTTTGGAGTTACGTATATAGGCAGTTGACGATTTTTCCTTCTCGGGAGAACCCGACTACTTCAAAAAATCTAACCCACCATTTTTGGGGATTGATATAGTAAGAAATAGAATGGTCAAATTTCACTTCTTTATGCTTTTACTTAGTTGCAATTTACTGATTATTCTTGGTTTACTGGATTTTTTGTATTTTTGTTGTCTGTGGATTCAGTGTTCCTATTTCTCCCTAATCCTACACTCAGTAGTTATTTGAAAAAAAACAATCATATTTCTCCTTCAGTGCTTCTCCTATGCTTAAAAAAACTTTGCTCTTGAAATATCATCCTCAGTCTTGTGCTGTAATGATAGCTTTTCCTTTTCAATTTAACTCTGTTTTGTAAGAATTGATTAAGTTGAAATATTTAATATTGTTATCTTGAAATTAAAGGGAAAGGCTTACTACCTTTTTAATTAGTTCTTGACTACAACTTACATTAAGGGGTGTCAAATAGACGGGTTGAATTGAAATTATGTCAGCTGAATGAGCTAAATCAATAAATGAGCGTGTTGTAACCCGAAAAGTTCATCTTAGCAGATTAGTACTAGCTAACATCAGATAGGCACAATGGCAACTCTATTTGGCAATGACGTCTTGAAGTTCAAGAATCTAAAGCGTCTACTTCCATGAAAGATTTTCTAAAGTATCTATCTCCTAAAGTTTGATCGTCCACCAACTGAACAGGTAAATTGTTGAAGATGCAACAAAATCTGGACCAAGGATAGTTTCATCATTTGGTGTCCTTTTGGGTTTTCGCGTGATTTAAACACAGTAGCAACTCACGCTCTTCCCACTGACAATTACCAAGGAGAAAAAATGGGCACTCCTTCTTCCCTCTTTGCTTCCTTCTTTGGTTTGCTGTTTCTTTATCATTCTTAATTCAAACTTTTCTATTTCTTTTTATACATCAAACATCTATTGTCCACATATAGCTGGTCATAAGAGTTGTTGTCGAGGTCCTATTTTGTTTTCACCTTCATGTATTGATTTCATTTGCTTCAATTTGACTTGCTAGAGTATATATATAGCATGTTGTTGCTTTACCGTTGCGTGGTTGGTCCTACAATGAGTAGCTTTAGATCTTCCTAAAGACTAGGCTGTTTTGGTCATTTCAATAAGCCTTCTGAGGCACTAGCTGTCCTGTATCTAACTCTTAACATGGTTGTGCTTTGTTTTGTTTCTAGCTGTGTGTGTTTTGGTTTTTCTTGCTCCTCATACTTACCTTCGTATGTTCCTATGATCAATCAGCTTCTTCTACGTCTTACATGAGTTTTCAATCTGTTTTCTGTCTGAGGTAAGTCCTCAATCTGTTACTGTGATGGTGTTTAGATGTTAAAGAAAATTAGAGTGATAGTTTTGCAGGTCTTCTGCTGACCACCTCAAGTTCAATTCACCCTGGACTTGAAAGCTAGATCTTAAGAAAAATGTATTAACTTTCACCTCCCAAAGTAAAACAGAAAGTTTATGATTTCCTTATATAAAATAGTAAAGGGGCAATCCAGTGCACAAAACATCCCGTATTAGCACAATCTGACGGATGTGATGTATAAATCGTAATCGTTAACTATCTTTCTAATTATGTATGCTAACAGGTGTTTAGACATCACATAAAATTAGGTGTCAAGACAAAGCTTTACAATTGTTACTGCCATGGTGCTTAGAGATGAGAAAAAATAGCAAAATGCTAAAGCTCTTTTACTTTCTTCAAGCTCCGTACAGACTTGGGAAACCATGCTGATATCTTTGGTGCAAGGCCAAAGATAGTTTCAGTTTTCAAGTTGGAATGAATTACCAATATAAAAAACCTGCTTGCGAAGTAGATAACAATTGTTGCGCTAGCTTGCCGTCAAAGTACTGAAAACTCCTTAAGGTATTGATATTTACTGATCAATTTTGAAAACTTTTTCGTTTGTTAAAACAGATTGGTCTAGTTTAATGATAGAATTACCATGGATCAAGATTGACTCACTATTGATCCCTTTCAATATCATACGTACTAATGTTTTTCTAAATTCTCTAAGTACATTAAGTTGGAATGTTTTTCACCTATAATGATTGGATAAGTGTTAAACTATTAATAACACCCTCAACATAGGAACAATTCGTATTCATTTTTACATTTTGATCCATTATAGTTGGGGCAGAAGATAGAGTAGATATTGTACAAGTATAATAACAATTAAATCTGGATGAATTTTGCGAGTAATCACTTTCTGTTCACCTTCCGAAACTGCTTAACTGATCATTATCCGACTCAGATGGATTGAAAAATATAAGGAATTATGAAACTTTGGTTATATTTAGCAAGAAAATCTTTCACTACTTCTCCAGACCTGGTGTTCAGCTTCGGCGATCACCTAATCCCAAACTTCGTTTCTATCTTCCATTACTTCATTAAACTCCTTTCCCATCTCAAATGAGTGTTAAATTTGTTACCATTGTTCTGTTTTAATTTTCTCCTTCGTTTTGGACTGCTGCAATACCTTTTAATTTTTATTTTGTATCATGTTATGAAGATTCACATTTTTATTCATGTATGAACCGAGGCTTTTGACGGGCTGAATATATAAGTTCATTCTGCATACTTTCCTCAGAACTAGGTAATTTGCCTTTACATTAGTTGTTTAGCTTACTTTATCAGCCAATAACTTTTATGTACCTATACTTTATAATAACCTAGCTGATGATTGATTCCTATACATATTGAGGTTTACAAGTGCTAAGTTAGGTACCCTAACTTTGTGCATCCATTTAATTGCATAAAGGATCCTAATGTTGCCATTTCAATTCACAAGTTTCATAGAATAGTGGGAACAACGCTTAAGAAAATTCACACTCTTTTACAAAGTCAGATTTCTTGAATAAGGATTTTGAAATTCTTAGTCAATAATTAAATCAACAGTACCAAGAAGCTGTTGTAACATATTTATATTGTTGGATAATATGATTCAACAAATCCTTTCCGACTAACAAAGTTACGTATACAGAATTTTAGTGAAAGAAATCAAGTATAATCATTTAAGTTGACACCATTTTTTGGATTAATTAGAAACACCAAATATTTTAGTAAATGTTTTAGTTTCAAACAAACTGACTATGTGCTAGTAAATAGAAAAGTAATGCTATCAAATATGCAAGAGACTATGAAAGTCAAGACAAAAATTCTAGCAAATAGAATTTGGTCTACTTAACAGTGGAGGTAAAAGGAATAATAGAAAACCGTATGGATATACATCAATCCATTAATTTTGTTAACCTACACTATAGAGAATCTTGAAGTGCAAGTAGTGAGTATACTAACTTCTGTTGCCTTTTCTTTTTTGGTGTGTCTAACATAGCCATGTCTTAGTTGCCTCATTCCAATAAAAAAAGAAAAGAAAGAAGAATCGAAGTCACGCATGCTAAAAGACATGTACATCGCTTAGACAATATACTAATATAATATATGTAGAATTCAAACAAAAATTATATTTTAGACAATACTAATATATGTTGAATTCAATTGAAAGAAGAACACAAGTTATATATATTTTCATTAAGGCTATCCAAGAACTGAAATGCATGACATTTTTTAAAGTAGTATTTGGTGTAGTTAATTTTTATTTCCTGCAGCATAGAATTTCATTTGTAATACTTCTTCCACTGATGATGTTATTCTTGTGATTTTCAAAACCAAATCATAACGGAGAAATTAAGGGAGAGAAGTGTTTTTTTCAAAAGTTTGTTGTTAACCAATTTAGAGATGCTTCTGCATACCATTATTCAAACTATAAGCCTAGAGCTAGACATATACGCTTACACTATCATCACAAAAATACACAAATTACTCTAGAGGCTGCTTCTTTAGATCAAAACTTGTTACATGTTTAATCTCATATCAAACAGAGAATTTAAGGAATGACGTCTAATGATCTACTCTTCATTTTTCTCACCTTATTTTCATCAGCCTTGTTGAAAGGCAGCCCAACAATTTTTCGTTTGTAGTTAAATATTTAAATTCAGAACAAACTACTTTGTTACGGACCTTCAAATCAAAGCTAAAATAACTCATTTTTTGGCCAACTCAAATTAAATGTAGAGCATAATTAATAAAACGAAAAGGTAACCAGAATAATTGACAGCTGAGCAAAATTTTATTACTAACCTTGCAAAATTTTGTTCAAATAGCCTTCCTCTATTCTCATTGATTTCTTCTTAATAAGATTGACTGCTAAAAAAATGAGAAAATGGCAAAAAGCCTCCCTAATCTATATTCGAATTTTCAATTACACACTTTAATTTTACGAGAGTCCTATCACCCTCGTGAAGTGTTTAAAACTAAAATTAATACCTCCTTGAATGCTTAGCCGGCAAAGAGAGTGTATTTCACTCTCTCTCAAAGAGAGTGAACGCAAAAAACAAATATTAAAACTTTATTTTTAATATCTTTTTTAAAAATATATGTATTTTTTTTTCTTATTTATTGTCTTTCTTCTCCATAGCAACCAAATTCCTTCATTGAATTCACCATTGTTGATTTCACACCACTTTAAACTCTCATGTAAAAAACTTTTAAGAACCAATCAATTCAATTAAAGATAAAATGACACGTATTTATATCATCCAAAAAGAGATCTGGATCAGATTTGAAAATAAAAAAAATCAAATTGGGTATACATCAAATTCAAGTGAACTCCCGAATGAGAATGCTTTTTCTTTTTTATTTTTCTCTTGCTGCTCGACCAGCAGTCACCATTGTCGCCTCCTCCGGCAAAACCCAAACCACCAACAAAAACCCTTTCTCCCCTCCCCCTCTCCTCTTATCTCTCTCGTTCCAAGTCAACCACCATGAAAATCTACCTCTGTTCTCACATCGAGGTTGACTACAACAACAACACCAAATCTTGCGGCTGCACTACTCCGACCAGTGAGCTCCGGCGAAGCAAGCAAAACCTCAATGAAGCAGCGTATGCACGTGTGAAAACTAGACTAAGGAACTCAAAGGAAGCATCTACAGATCTTTTGCAGACTGAGATTTAGAGAGAAAAGAATGAATTCATTAGAAAGAGAATTTTCATCTGTCAGATCTTTACAATCAATCATCAATTTATAGTATTTCTCATCTCTTTAATACTACTGAAAATATCTTCCTGATCCACTACTAACAATAACTCTGCACACACTAAATGACTCGATGTAACAGTACTAGTATAACTAACTGTAACTAACTCATGAATCTAGACTCTTCTATGAACTAGTACACTATCGTATTGAATCTGGACTCTTTATGGACTAGATACATTCTTGTTATTCATTGCTGCATACTTCAAATATCTTCATACTTCAACACTTCCCCTCAAGCTGAAGGGTGCAAAACATTAAGCACTCCCAGCTTGCTTAACAGATGTTGATGTTGAACTTGTCCCAATCCTTTAGTGAGTAGATCAGCTAGCTGGTGCTGTGTAGGTACATATGATGGGAGGATCAGGCCTGTCTTGAATTTGTCTCTAATAAAGTGGCAATCAATTTCAATATGCTTGGTTCTTTCATGGAATACAGGATTTGCTGCCAATTGAATGGCAGATTTACTATCTCTGAACACTGTAACAGGCATTTGAATGGGCACATTCAATTCTTTGAATAATCCAAGCAACCAAGTCACCTCTGCTACAGCTGAAGCCATGCTCCTGTACTCAGCTTCAGCTGAGCTTCTAGATACAGTGTGTTTTTTCTTGGACTTCCAGGACACTAGGGAATCCCCAAACTTTACTACATATCCTGTAACAGATCTCCTGGTGTTGGGGCAGGCAACCCAGTCTGAGTCACACCAGCATGTCAAGGTGGTAGAAGGCTGCGACTTTAACCAAACACCTTGTCCAATAGTCCCCTTCAGATATCTGACTACCCTTGTGGCTGCTTCCCAGTGAGACTTCTTAGGCTGCTGCATAAATTGGCTTAATGTCTGGACTGCATAACAAATATCAGGCCTTGTGATTGTAGCATACATCAATTTCCCCACTAATTTCTGATAGGAAGTGATGTCTGTCAAAGCATCCTCCCCATGCAGTCCAGTGGCCTGATCGTATTCTAAAGAAGTTAACTTTAGGTTTGATTCTAGTGGAGTGACTGCAGGTTTTGCTCCACTTAAACCTGTATCAGATATTAGTTCCAGTATATACTTTCTTTGATTCAGAACAACTCCAGCCTTGGATCTTAATACCTCAATTCCCAGAAAGTATCTAAGTTCCCCCAAGTCCTTCAATTTGAACTGCTGGTGTAGTATCTCCTTTGCCTCCTTGATTAATGATTCACTGTTTCCAGTGATGAGTAAATCATCTACATAAACTAAGATCACAACTATCTCTGCTTTCCTTTTTAGTGTGAACAAGGAATAATCAAAAGTACTCTGAGTAAAGCCTGCTGTCAGTAAGGCAGATGTAAGTTTGATATTCCATTGCCTAGAAGCCTGCTTGAGTCCATATAATGACTTCAACAATTTGCAGACCTTTTGTGTGCCTTGTGTCCCAAAACCTTCTGGCATTTTCATATACACTTCCTCATCCAGATCTCCTTGTAAAAAAACATTATATACATCCATTTGATACAAACACCAACCCCTTGACACAGCCAAAGCAATGACACTCCTAAAAGTAACCATTTTTGCAACAGGGGAGAAGGTTTCATGATAGTCCAACCCCTCTAGTTGACTATAACCTTTGGCTACTAATCTAGCCTTAAACCTTTCCACCTCTCCATTAGCTTTGTACTTGATTTTGTATACCCATTTTGAGCCCACTGCATTCTTTCCATGTGGTAAGTCAACTACCACCCAAGTCTTGTTTTCCTCTAAGGCCTTAATCTCTAATTCCATGGCCTGAATCCACCTCTTATCCTTACTAGCTTGCTTGAATGTTGATGGTTCCACCAATGCAGAGAACTTAGCCAAATAACTATGATAATGTGGTGACATATTGTTGTAAGAAAGATGATTCGCCAGAGGATACCTGCAGGTTTGACCTCTCATGGGAGCTGTATAATCTTTCATCCATATTGGTTGCCTGGTGACTCTACTGGTCTTTCTTAATATAACTTCAACTGGTGGAGAGTTAGATACAGATGGTACTTCAACAACAGGCTCAATGAGCTGTGAAGTTGTAGCTGGAGTATCTGCATCCTGAGAACATAAGAGTGCATCTGATGACAACTCCATAGGTGGTTCTGGAAATATTGAATCTGGTATCTCTTGATTAACATCACTATATTCATAAAGGAAGTTATCATGGACTGTTATAGGATGAGACATGACTTCAGTGGATGGCTCTTTGAATTTTGATGGATCAAAGGGGAATACATTTTCCTGGAAAGTAACATCTCTACTTACAAATAGCCTTTTTGTCTGAATGTCCATTAACAAATACCCTTTCTGTGTTTCCGAATACCCCATCAGTATAGTAGGCTTAGCTCTTTCTGTGAATTTTTCACCTTTAGGAACAGTCGAGGCATAGCAAAGACAACCAATTACTCTTAGATGGCTCAGTGATGGAAATTTGGAAAATAGTAGTTCATAGGGACTTTTCCCAGCAGTGGTTGTGGAAGGCAACCTGTTCATTAAATACACTGCTGCCTTGACACAAAGTCCCCAATATCTTATGGGCATATGAGACTGAAACCTGATAGCCCTGGCCATATTCAGAATTTGTCTATGTTTCCTCTCCAATACACCATTTTGTTGTGGTGTGTGAGGACAACTACTCTGATGAAGGATTCCTAGGGACAAAAACAACTCATGAAATTGAGAATTGAAAAACTCAGTTCCATTGTCTGATCTCACTGTTTTGACAGATGCACCAAATTAAGTTTTAACCATTATCAAGTAGTTTTTAATGGCAACAATAGATTCAGACTTAAGTTGTAATAAATGGATCCAAGTGTATCTACTGTAGTCATCAACAACAGTTAAGAAATAGTACTTCTTATCAAACGTTGGAGTCTTATATGGACCCCATAGATCCATATGTACAACATCAAACATCATAGAAGATCTAGAAACACTACTAGGAAAACAAAGCCTAGTTTGTTTAGCAATAGGGCAAACTGGACAAGCATTCAAAGATTCTAAGTCTTTATTGGTAACCAAGATATCTAGATTTTTCATGACAAGAGGAGAAGGGTGTCCAAGCCTTTTATGCCAAAGTTTACAGTCATGCAGTGATACTCCTGCAGCCACCACATGATGATCTTGTGTTCTCTCTTTTTTCTTGGTTTGATATTCAGTTTTGAAAGTGTATAAACCTCCTTCTTCCTTACCAATCCCCTTCACCTTGCCATTGTAAAGATCCTGAAATACACAGAAATCAGGATAAAAGGAAACAAAACAGGACAACTCTTTGGTGATCTTTGAAACAGACAACAAGTTAAACTTGAAATCTGGAACATGTAATACATCCTTCACAGATTCATTCTCAAACACATTAGCCTCTCCAATGTGTGATATATCAACCCTATCTCCTGTAGGAAGATGAACTTTGTCTCCTTTGGAATTAATTAGGTTTCTCTTCTTTGTCAATAAACAATTATCTGCAACTACATGATGGGATGCACCAGAGTCTACTATCCAGCTTTGTGAACAAACATTGGATAATAAACAAGTGGCCATACCTGTCATGTTGGTTTGATTCAGCTCCTTTGTGTCCTTGTTCAGCAAATTCATGATTTGATTGTATTCTCCATCTGTGAAACTGTGTCCTTTGGCTACAAATGCATTGTTAACTTCGTGACTGGTTGAAGTTATCTTAGTCTGATCCAAGTGATCCTTAGAGACGTGATTTGCTGAGTGTTGAATATTACTGTTTGACTGGCTTCCGAATCCACTAGGAGATCCATATCCCTGATTGTTCACTCCAGATGATCCTCTTGAAGTACCAGCACTGTAACTTGTTCTCTTCCTATTCTTCCAGTCTGGAGGATAACCAACTAACTTGTAGCAATTCTCTTTAGTGTGCCCAGTAAAATGACAATAATCACACCTCCTCCCTTTGTAGTTGGTGTTTCCATGATTATATCCTTGAGGTTTATTAATGTGCATGGCCATTGGATCAGATTTGTCAACCACATTCACTACAGGAGCTAAATGCTGGATTTCATCCTCAATTATCATAGCATAGGCTTGATTTAAGGAAGGAGTAACACCTTTCAAAAGGATTTGTCTACGGGCTTGATCATAAGAATCGTTTAAGCCACTCAAAAACTGAATTAATCTCATCTTATATAAGTGATCTACATAATCCTTCGACTTAGGGCATGTCACGCCCCGAGCCTACACCCTGGGCGGGACCGGCACTCGGAGACCATTGTTGGCCCCAAGCGAACCCTTGGCCTGGCTTTCTTAACTCAGCGGAAACCTACTCAACAGAATAACTCAATGCTATGCAGAGACATAAACAACTTAAATGATACATATCTGGCCAAAAAGGCAACTCGAGTCTCAAAATAGAATACTTACATATATACATAGATAAGAGACTCAAAACTAACTGACTGACTGTCTATGAAGCCTCTAAAATACTTAGTAGGATGTTGGGACAGACCCCGCAACACCTTAATAAAACAAAACTAGGAA
>NW_006239090.1:648116-795507 GCF_000226075.1 Solanum tuberosum | reverse complement strand
TCATAAAAATGAGCTTGGTGTGTGGGGGAAAGGATCAACCCACACAAAGAACTCACATACCTTGGTAGGGATCACCCCCGACGAAAATCCACGATGATCTCCTCGATTTTTCCTCTTCTTCTTCTCCTTCTTCTCTTCTTCTTCTCTTTCTTCTCTTCTTCACTCTCAAGAACCCTAACCTTCACTCTCTTAAAATGGAACAAAATGATCCAAAGATCAGCCCTATACAACAATATATCCTCAAAAGAAATAGCTAGGGAAAAGACCAAAATGCCCTTAATGATTCCCGGACGGATTTTCTTGTCAACTGCCCAACTTTCAAAGGGCCATAACTCGCTCATACGAACTCGGAATTGAGCAAACTCGGCGGCGTTGGAAAGATCATTCCACAAGCTTCAAAACCATAACTGGAACTACTCCTAACTCATCCTGAGCTGGAAGTTATGACTGCTCAAAGTTGGCCAAAAACTCACCTTTTCCATACTTAGCCAAATTTTTTTTTTCCAGATTTTAAAATCCTTTCCAAAATGAAAATTTTCAAATTTTAAGCCTCTTCTTAGTTATTTCAATTTGTCGGATGTTACAGGGCAAACACAACTTGGTGCTGGTATCACAGCATCATACTCTCCCCATAAGTTTTTTAGCTTAGTAAAGTATAGTGAAACAGAATCAGTACCTTGCACCAGTGAATTGATCTCTCTGTGTAATTGGTAGATTCGCATTCTGTTCACCTTGTCAAACCTCTCCTTCAAGTCCTCCCATACTGCAAATGCACTCGTAGCATAAACAATTCCACTAAGCAGCTCTTCACTGACTGTACTCATTAACCACGACAGCACAATGGCATTACAAGTTTCCCATTGTTCATGAAGTTCATCTCTGTAAATCGATCTGCTACACGCACCTGTCACAAAGCCATACTTCCTCTTTCCCAACAGAGCAATTCTCATCGACCTGCTCCAAATTCCATAATTTTCAGATCCAATCAGTTTGATTGGGATTAGAGCTGCACCAGAAGCATCCGATGGACCAATGTAAAGAGGATCATTTTGATCGATCTTAATAGGTGCCATTATCGAGCTTTAGTAACGAGGCTTTGATACCATGTGAAAACTAGACTAAGGAACTCAAAGGAAGCATCTACAGATCTTTTGCAGACTGAGATTTAGAGAGAAAAGAATGAATTCATTAGAAAGAGAATTTTCATCTGTCAGATCTTTACAATCAATCATCAATTTATAGTATTTCTCATCTCTTTAATACTACTGAAAATATCTTCCTGATCCACTACTAACAATAACTCTGCACACACTAAATGACTCGATGTAACAGTACTAGTATAACTAACTGTAACTAACTCATGAATCTAGACTCTTCTATGAACTAGTACACTATCGTATTGAATCTGGACTCTTTATGGACTAGATACATTCTTGTTATTCATTGCTGCATACTTCAAATATCTTCATACTTCAACAGCACGGATCCTTTTAGTTTGTTTTTCAAGGTTCTCTGACAAGTAAAACTCGAATATTGCTTGACAAGCTCTTGTTATCAATATTTATCTTTGTTCCTCACAATTCAATAGGAATTTGAAAGAATTGGGGAAGAATTTACTTTAGGAATTTGAAGAAATTGAGAGAGTATAGGAGAAAGTGGAAAAGAATTATAAAAAAAATTGAAAAAAATAATCAATTTCCACTTGTCAAACGTGTGAAGTTCACATGCCAAGATAGATGTGGTTGTGGCTTTTTAAGGGTGTAATTATTACAGTTTTGAACAGTTCAGGTGGGTAATAAGACTCTTGTAAAGTTAAAGTGTGTAGTTGGAAATTCGAATATAGATTAAAAAGGCTTTTGACCATTTTCTCGCTAAAAAATTAACGCATTAGTGGCTGCATAAATTTTCTTTAGAGAACCGTTCTATAAGTTGATTTATTTCTTCATAATACGATTGACTGGTAAGAAATATACACACAAAATAGTCATATAGCACATGCATGTGTATTATCAATTAACAAGAGAGTCAAATGCTCTGAAAATATTATAATAGCCTTGAATTTTTATCTGCAGGGTCAGAGGTGATGCAGAGTAAACAATAAGATTACCGATACAATATCCAAAGCAAGTAGAAAATCTTACTTGTTACCCTAGAGATGGTCCGGATATTCATATGCTCAACACCATTATATTGCTACCTCTTCGAACCTATGTATTTTGTCATCATGCATGATTTGTTTCCCACACGACAACATTTCCAAGAAGATGATAAGAATGGACCTTTAATTGTTGGTTGATCGAATTTTAATTATACAATACCTATGGGATGAATTTAGGCATATCATCAAACACATATATATACTGCAGGTAAGTTATTCCTTGTCATTACAAAGTGGAGTACTATTTTTGCTTCTCATGGTAAATCCAGTGTGCTTCCTAGAATAGTTTGTATAACCACATGCATGTAAATAATTTGCAGAGAAAACTTGAAGAGAAAGACGAAAGATAACATCTATATATGTATTACTCCGTCCCAATTTATATGATCAAGTTCGGATTTGGAGAGTTGTGCACGATAGGAACTTACTTTAACTATTGCCCATCTACTTCAAATGCAAGTGTGGAAGAACTAATTCCACAGAATGTAAATAAAAAAATTAATTCTAAAAGTCACATACTAATAGATATGTAGTCTAAATATGAATATGAATACATGTCGTTTGATAAAGTAAAGATGAAGTACACGTGCCAATCCTCAATGAGATACACTCCACTTCTAAATAATAGAAAATCAATAAAGCACGTAGTACAATAGTTGGTGCATGTGTTCGTCCTTCTAAAGTCTCACTTCTAATTAGGAGTAAAGTAATATAGTTGTGCTAACAAAAAATATAGCAAAATGAAAACTCAAATATCATGGGTGAAACAAACTCGATTCCCAACACAAACACTGATATATAATATTCACTGGATACAAATTACAACGTATAATACGCACAACAAAGTAATAACATACTAATTACAAATAGATTAACATAGAAGAAAGTAACTAGAAGGGGATGAGATACTAGAACAGAGAAAGGGGATGAGAGATAACTGACAGCCAAAGCTTCGACATAATTTTCATAACCGTTCTTCTAACACCTAGTCTTTTTAACAAATGGTTATTGGGCCTGGATCCCAAATAAAAGTCTCTAATAGCCCATAGGCCCTTACAGAGTCAACTTGATTCACAACAATACTCCATCCCTCAAAAGGAAACCTTGTCCTCAAGGTTCAAGTCATGAAATCCATCCAAAACTCTCTCAATTATTTGACGAGTGGCAGTTTCCACACACTTCAATGTCACAAGTGTAAAGTGAAACAACATTCCTCCATCCAACAATGAACTAGGCCAAATAAAATGATCTAGATGTTCTGATGTGAGGTGTAACGTTATGTTGTCTTTGGAGAGTATTAAGGAAATTGACACTACTCCCGTTGTCTCTTGAACATATTGTCCAGCTTTAACTAGAACGATAACACCTCCAAAATGGCAAATGTCACTGCAACATACTCCTCTAAGGTGATGTTCGTAGGATAATGCCTGGAAAGGTGCATTTGTGTAAAATTTCACTGGCACCAAAGGCAACCTTTGGTTCAACTGATTTAAGTGCTTCATAACACCATGAACAGTGACAGAGATGTAATCGAGAACAAAATTAAGATGTAATACCACTTCATCAGTTAAAAAAAAAGAAGCAGTACCTAATTAGTCGATCGACCAGTGAAGTTGTTTGGATATAAAAATCAATTGGAAAAAAAGTTGGCATCACCTTTGGCCGATCCAGTGACATAAGACAAGTAAACTCATTACTTTCAGCTGCCACAGAAACAGACGTGTTCATCCTCTTAGCTACTCCAGCAATGTGGTAGGTTCTCGTCCAGTTAACGGTACCACCATTATCAATCACACCAGTTGCCCTTCGATGAATCATATAAACAACATCCATGTTATATGTCACAACAAAATGTATAAAGAATCTTACACAACATCTATTGATATATTCCTCCATGCTATTCCCATTTCGCACTAGCTTGTTATCTTGTGGTTGGTGTCGGTGTACTGAATGCACAACCATTCCTGCCTCCAATAGTGCAATTCGAGCATTCCAGACAATGTTAGAATCAATTGCAGAAATAACATCTACAAGCAAATAAATATTAGTGAAGGAGGGAAATGCTTTATCCACTTCTTTGTCTATGTCCTTCAAAACAAATTCCTTAAAAATAACAGTCCAACTAAAATTGGGATCTTCAATTAATGGTCTTGCAACCTTGTGTCCACAACCAATGACACAAGACCACCGAAGAGTGTCGTCGAACATCCTTGTTGTACTAATTCTGAAATGTTTAACAGTTACCTCGTCCATTGAAAACAGTCCCAAGTCATCAAGGAGCTCAGAATCACTGTACGCTGGTCCAACAACTACCAGCTTCCAATACTTCACTGCGGTGATGGCTTTCACGAGCTTAACATCATCAACAACTTCGCATAGGAAGGACGTGTTCATAGAGTGATCATTGTGCACATCGAAAGCACGCAACAACAAACTAGTGGTACGGACATGTTGTCCACTTTCTCGACTTGATTGATCATGACCATACTGAGGCAGTTCAGAGAGAACTTTGTTTGGAATTGAAATTGCTTCATCATTAGTAATGTTATTAGACAAATCTGTATCTGTCACCATTTGATTATACCCACTAAGCACCGAAGAAACTATTAGTGATGGCATATTGTCCATTTCTTCAAAAGTGTCATTATTTTCTTCAACAGAGGTACTGTCCGAAGAATCTACATCATTACCCTTCTCAAGAATTTTATCGAACATGTGGTCTACCTCAGAATTTTTAGCAAAGAGATTGTATTGATAAGACTGAGGTGAGGATGAGTTAGTAATATTACCCCACAATGGAATAGCCTCTTGATAGTAATCCACCGTCCTATCATTCTTGTTCTTGGGAATGGGTAAGAACCTACGAGATGTGTCTCTAGTACGGGAGAGAAAATGAATCATCAATTTGTCCACAAAATGGTCCCAACCAGCGAGTTGATTGTTGCGAAATAACCATCCATACCATTCCAAAGCCTCACCATCAAAATAGAACGAAGCCACATTAAGCTTCTGATCTTCCTCAATTTTATAGCAATTAAAATAATGCTCTGCTTGAACTATCCAAGCGTCTGGATTCTCACCTCGAAACTGCCATAATTTGACGTTCATAACTATGTTTTCGGGTTCAAAAGAGGTCGTATCCTTTTTCCCCAAAACCTCCAGCAACATCGAACGACATTCAGCGAGATCTTTAGAGATAGAATCCTTCATTTCTTGTAGTGAATCCCGAATTGAATCACCAACGAAAGTCTTGAGTACTCTTTTGTCCTCCATTAGAAAGAACTCTGAATGAAAGCACCAATGAAACAAACTCGATTCCCAACACAAACACTGATATATAATATTCACTGGATACAAATTACAACGTATAATACGCACAACAAAGTAATAACATACTAATTACAGATAGATTAACATAGAAAAAGGTAACTAGAAGGGGATGAGATACTAGAACAGAGAAAGGGGATGAGAGATAACTAACAGCCAAAATTTCGACATAATTTTCATAACCGTTCTTCTAAAACCTAGTCTTTTTTAACAATTGGTTATTGGGCCTGGATCCCAAATAAATGTCTCTAGTAGCCCATAGGCCCTTACATAGTCAACTTGATTCACAACAATGGGTTAAAGAGAGAATCATTTCTGCTAATTACTAATAATAGAGCTAAAAAATAAAATTATGTACCACTAACGGGTGTCGAAAAGTAGCAGCAAAACTTAATGATTTTTTAAAGAAAAAAATAATGAAACCAATGAATCATGAAATGCTCTAAAATTGTGCATATTATAAAGTGATAGAAAGAATAACAAAAAGTCATACATAAATGCATATTAACATATCTAATCTAATAAAGAAGATAATTATAATGGGAGATGGAAAATTGATTAATAGAGTTTTAAGGTTTCATTGAATTTGTGCAATGAAAGTCTTGTAGAATAATCCAATTTCTAGACCTAGACTGTAAAAGAGAGCCAGAACTAGATTTAGATGTATGGACACAAAACATATTTCTTTTCTTTCTATTAGGAAAAAGAGTAAATTACACCGACGAGGAAAAATATATCATTGCGATAAATACTTTCACCGGTAAAGTAAGTAATTGGCATACCAAATTGTCAGATGATGCGAAAGGAATCATCAAAAATCATACCATAGAAGGATTCAAAAAATCCATTCAAGAAGGGATAAGAGCCCTTGTACTGTTCGTAGGAAATGAATTCCTTGGTGGTGAAGGAAGTGCATCACAAAATAGGGAAAAATTAAGAATAATAGCAAAAGAACAATTAGAAAAATTACAAATTTGCAAAATGAGCTATATTCAAGAATACACATGTTAATTCGAAGAATATTACTACAAAATATTTGATAGTAGTAAAGAAATGCTACCATACCTTGAAAAATATTTTCAAAAATTACCAGGCTTTTAGGCTAAATATTTTTGAGAAGAATATGAAAAAGAAAACATTGAAGGAGATACTCTAGGACAAAGAATATCTTTCCTAAGTAATAGGCTTGGACAACTTTGTATGGCTCATAACATACAAAGAAAAGCTAAAAGAATAAACACCCAAATATATTGCATAGATACTAATGCTGCAACCCAATGGGGATGTAATGATAGATCCTATAAAAAATGAAGAAAGAACCAAAAGGATTAATCAAAAGAAAAAGTATTTCAAGAAAAAATTATGTACCTAAAAAACGGTATTACAAAAGAAAAAATAATTTTAAAAGAACAACAGAAAAATGTAAATGTTACAACTGTGGTGAAGAAGGACACAAAAGTTACAAATGTAACAAAAAAAGAGTAAAAATATCAAAAATTGATAGACAAGAAATTGATTCAGATCTAGAATCTGTAACGTCAATAAAAAGTAATGACTACTATGAAGAATTATATGAAGAATATTCAACCAACTCAGAAGAATCTGATTAAATGAATCAAGAAATACAAAGGGAAAAAGACAATTCAATACAAAATATAGAAACTGAAGAGGATCAAAGGGGATACCCCCTAAAAGCAATATTCGATGGAGAATTATTAAAGAAAATCCAAGGATTACAACTTAATCTCAAAACTGAAGATAATATATTCAACAGAATGCAAACAATGTTTGCAAGAAACAAAATTTCCTATCATGAATATCAAGAGATGGAAAAGGTAATAGAAATTACCCAAACAACAAGAAGGATAAGTTAAATCTTTTAACTAAGTCAATGATCGAACAGATCGTCTAAAAAATTCCTGAAATAAAAAGGAAGAAAATGAATTATGTCCATTTAGGAGGAATCCAAATTTTAGTTAAATCAACTTTTAAAGAAGGGATCAGTTGCCCTATTGTCGTTAACCTTTCAGATGAAAGATTCATAAATGCCAGAAAGGGAAACCTTGGCATAATTGAAGGTAACTTAGCCTATACTAAGCCTCTATTTACGTATTATCCCAAGTACTGTATTTCACTTAAGGATGCAGACTTTAATGATGCGTTAAGCTTACATTTTCAGGTAAAAAAAAAAGACCTATTTAAACCAGGTAATCACATCATGAGCATTTATTACCAAGCTCTATATACAGTTACAAACTCCAATTATGGTAGTGTGTACAAAAACAAAGAAATGATCGAAATAGATCAGGAATGTAAGGGAATAGCAAGAATCGTTGAAGCAAAAATTCAACAAGCACAAATTCCAGAAGAATATGAAATTCGATTTGGAAAAACACAAGAAATAGGAAGTTCTAGTAACAATCCAAGACTTTCATTAGAATATAGAAGAAATTCAATAAAGAAAAGCACATCCCATAGGTATTGCAAAAAGATTCTTGAAACCTCTAACATTACTAGAATTGCAAGAAGAGTCTTTAACAGATCTGAATGGAAAAAAACAAGAAATCTTGTTACAAACAGGAGCAACGGCTAATCATGTCAAAGGTACTATATTAGATGGTTTACCAATCTACAAAGGTACCCCTTATATCTATAAAACCTTTGAAGGAAATAACTTTAGTTATATAAATATGGTAGATTTATCAATACAACTAGATACAATAAGAATAACAGTCCCTTATTATATTACAAATCACGAAAGTGATCACAACCTAATCTTAGGAAATCTATTCCTTAATAGTCTAAACGACTACATCATAGGGAAAAATGGAATAGAAATGAGTTACAAAAATGAAATTTGTTTCTTACCAATAATCTAAAAATGCCCAAAGAAACATCTTTTAGGGTATCAGTCTTTATAGAAATAACTTTCTATGATACTAAATTAACAACTTGTTGTCAAATTGATAATGGTTCAGAAGCTAGTTTAGCAAAAACCTTTTTAATAAAAAATTGGGATATCGATAAAAACAACATATCGATGATTGGTATTACAGGTGTCAAAGAACTACTATCACGGTCAAAAGAAAAGGTAGAAATAATTTTAGGATAAAAAATTGTTTCTATAAACAAAATATTTGCCTATGACAAATTAGAAACTGATTTGTTATTAGGAAATGATTTTCTCCAACAATTTCAAGATTATCATCAGACATTATATATGATAAGTCTCAAAACCCCTTGCGGACATTTTATCAAAGTCCCAAGAAAATAAAATCCTTATATGCTTGAAAAAGAAAATGGAAATTATAAGAAAATCTAAGGAAAATCTCTTGTAAATGTCTCAATCTAGAACAAATTAAAGAAAATTTTCAAAACCTTATGGCGAAAATCCTTTAGAAAAATGGGAAAAAAATCAAGAAAAGGCCACTTTAATACTCAAAGACGCAAGTATCATCATTAGAGTAAAACCCATGCTCTATAATGAAGATGATAGAATTGAGTTTAAAACTCAACGTAAAGAATTAATCAACCTAAAACTTATTAGGATGAGTAAAAGTCCTCATAGCAGTCCAACGTTTATGGTAAGAAACCATGCTGAAATAAAAAAAGGAAAAACTCAAATGGTCATAAACTATAAAGAGCTAAATAAAAATTGCATATTTGATGGATATTTTATCCCAAATAAAAATAATCTTATAAACCTTGCCAAAGGAAAAACTTATTTTTCAAAATTTGACTGTAAAAGTGGATTTTGGCAAATAAAATTAACAGAAGAATCCATACCGTTGACAGCGTTCAGTACGCCCAATGGACACTACAAATGGATGATAATGCCTTTTGGATTAAAAAATGCCCCTCAAATCTTTCAAAGAAAGATGGACAAGATATTTTCTGAAAAAGAATTTTTAATCATCTATATAGATGATATACTAATATGTGAGAACACATATCAAGAACATTTAACACATATGAAAGAATTTTCAGAAATATGTGTCAAAAATGGAATTATTCTAAGTCAGAAAAAGACAGAAATAAACAAAAATGAAATAGAATTTCTAGGAATGATTATTTCAAAAATGGAATAGAATTACAAGCACACATCTTAAATTTTTTTTGTAGAATTTCCTGACAAATTAACAACTAAACAAGAAATATAGCGATTTTTAGGATGTCTCAATTATGCAGGAAAATTTATTCTAGATCTAGCAAAAAAGAGAAATATCCTGCAAAAATTAATAAGAAAATCCAATAGACTTGGATGGACTGAAGAGCACACTCAGTGCATCAAAAAATTAAAAGAAGAATGCTCTAAGTTACCAAAACTTAGATTACCAGAAGAAAATGATAAATTTGGTATTACAAAAAGATGCTTCTGACTATCATTGGGGAGCATTATTGCAAACCGATTTAAATGAAATTTGTAGGTACACAAGTGGTACATTTAATGAAGCAGAAACGAGATATTCCACTAATGAAAAGGAATTATTAGCCATTGTTAGAGGAATAAGAAAAATTTCAGCTTTCCTTTTACCAAAGCAATTTGTTATTAGAACTGATAACACACAGGTATCAGGATTAATCTCAAACAAACTTCTATCAGAACCGCAATACAGGAGATTGCATAGGTGACTTATTTTATTATCATTCTATTATTTTAAAATAGAACATATTAAAGGAATTGATAACTCTCTTGCAGATTTTCTCTCAAGAAACGTCCAATATGGACAATCGAACACAGATTCTTATTAACAGAGTGTTTGAAAAAATGCAACTTGTGGGAAAGTCCATAGATGACAAAAGCCACAAACTATTTACCATCAGAGATGAATTAGCCAGCTTGTCCGAACAAGCAAGAAAGATGCAATATGATATCAATCAACTCAGTGATGATCAAACTGAAAATATGAATGAATTTCTATTGTTATGTGAACATTTGGACACATGTCCAAAAAGGAATTCAAATCCTGAAGGGAATATAAATCCCAACAAAGTGGCAGGAGATGTCCCACTAGCACCTAGTGCCAAAAACATCTCATCGGCAAGCATGAATATGCCGAAACCTGCGTCTAAGGACAGAGGTAAAAGCCAAGCAAGCCAAAAAAGGGCCAGTTCTTCAAAAGAAGAAACGAAGGCATCTTCAACGAAAGTTGAAAAAATTATCTCTGGGAAACCAAAAGGAAGTACTAACAAGGTTCCATCTGGAATAAAAGTTTTTCTTCTTTTCAGGTTGAAAGACAAAATCCAAAAGAAGAAGAATGTCTTTCTTTTACGAGATATATTTACAATCTCCCTGAAGAAAGCGGAGAAACATTCGGAGTTTTAGGGACAATTAGTTTATTTCCAAGAATTTCAATATTTTCGAACGGATCATCGGGCTTTACAACTCAATTATTTGAATTTGGTTACTTAGACCGAGTTTATGCTAAATCAGATCTACAGGAGGTATCCAAACTACCTGCCTAACTGATAAACTCAGTAAAAAATTATGCAGAAGGAGAAGGAGTCTATTGCCGATTCTTTAGTATCTCCATGGAAACCAAAGATTTGCAACTATATTTTCCAACAATTAACTATATTACTATGGAAAAATTGAAAGATTTTAATATCAAGGCAACATGAGTTGATAAAAAGCTCCTACACCTAAATAAAAAATTGATACAAACTAAAAGAGCTCTGGAAATTAAAGCACTATATTTTATTCTCAAACGTTTTTATGATGAAGATAACAAAGTCTTGGACGATAATTCTAACTGGGTCTTAATGACTAAAGGGAAGTCCATATCCAAAATATTGAAGGAAAAAATCCTTGATATTGACCTTCACAGACTGGAAGCAACTGAAGAAACGTGGAAGCTAGCCTGCAAGTTTCTAGATCACAAACATTCGATACCTGAAGATGGATCTGAATAAAGTCACAACTGGGAACAAATAGTTGTAAAAGAAAAAATGTAGACAGTCAGAAAAGGACAAAATAAAAGACGTAAGCACTTACGTCATGAAGAAAGAGAAAGGAAATCTTATCTCTCAATACTTTATCTCTTCGGTCAAAAAGAGATGTCAAATCTGGTCGGCCATCCTTATCTTTACAACTATGATTGAAGGATGAGCAGAACAATTATCAAAGTTTTCAGGGAGATCCCTGCAAAACAAAAATGTAATAATTAGTCCATCCTTATATCTATAAAAGGAGAGAGAAATCACACTTAGAAGGCAGACTACATTTTCTCTAAAACAACCATTAGAGAACAATGTTAGGTACCTTGATAAGTGAGTGAGAAACTTCTCCTGTCAAGGAAAAGTAGTTCTTATTATGTTATAGGGATATGTAAAAATATGTATGGTTTCTGTGTGAAGATAATATTATGAAATAAAAAGTTTGGTTGTATATCTCTCTTCTCTAAATTTCCAGAATAGTCTTAAAGTGAAGGTTTAGATCTTTAGCCTAAAGGAGGAACAATAGGAAAGTAGCCAGAAGACTCAGGTCGTAGAGGCGAAAAATTGTTCATAGCCTGAAGGAGAACTGCTACGGTAGTGATGAAAACTGTTCAGCGAAGGAAAAGGAGAAAGGTATAAACACAAAACTCTGTATTTCATAATTATTATTTTCAAAAACAAATTATATTCATATTTTTATAATAGCCCTATACTTAAAAAGAAATACTTAGTACCTATAGGAAATCAAATATTATCATGATTAACAAAGCACTACATATCATTCATGCTAAAAGCTTAAAATGAAACATATTCAATATCACTTACACTTAGTAAGAAGAAGAGCATGGAAGCATCGCATATCTCTCTCTATATATAGCCTTCTGTTCATAAACATATAATGGGGAGTAAAAATCATAATAACATAATTAGTGAGAGTAATTATATTTACATAATGGGGAGTAAAAATCATAATAACATAATTAGTTAGAGTAATTATATTTACATAATGCAGAGTTAGTGGAAATAGATGATTCATGTACTAATATGATGATTTATCATTTAAAATTTAATTTATTAAATAGTTTATAACATTTTAATTTAATTTAGGGGTAAAATTGTAATCTAACTTTTCCCTAAATTTCTTCCCACTTATAATAATATATGATGATATGATATGATGATGATATATGATAATGATATCATGATGATCTGATATGATATGGTGATTCACTCTCTAAAGCAGCAAATTGACTATCTATTTTAACCCTTTTGTTGTTACGATTTTATAGTGGTTTAGCATGCCAATACACTTTTTTTAATTCCTCCTCCAAAATTATTCATGGTTCACCATATGGATAAGTTATTGGCTTAGTCATTCGAACCTTCAATGTCATTGTTTTTGTTGATTTCGTTGATTGATGAATGTTGTTGCATGATTTAATGATTTTGGTACGAGTATTGATGGATTTGTTGTTATGAATATAACTTAGCTGGAGGACCTACGTGAGAAGATGCCAAATTACATTTGGGACCCTAGGAAGATTCCTCTATATATGAGGGAACTACTCAATTAGGATTATGCTATGAATTTGTCTCTTATTTCTTAGTTACTTAGATTAATTTGGAACCTCCCTCCATTCTTCCTTTTTATTTCTACTTCTTTCTTTTGAAGGATTTGTTACTAGTTTGGAGCAATTAGAATGATGAACTCTTATAATTGTATGTGTAATTCCAATTATCCATTTCAATACAATATGGGTTCATTACATTTGTGGTAGGTAGAAGGTGATGTTGAATAACCTCCATTGAGGTATAAGCAATTATACTACCACACTTTTCTTTGAAATTGGGTTAATTCATCAATGATCACTAAAAGATATATTGGTTGTAACAATCAAGTCACAATTTTTTTTTTTGTAAGAGTTAAGTGAATATACTAATTTATTTGAATAGTAAATCACTAAATGTGTTAGCTTCTCGAAAAATATGGATCACTAGAAATATTAAATTTACAAAGAGATTTGACACGAATATGCAAAGAGAAAGAAAATGCTTTTCCATTTCATTGAGTATATTTCATATCACTTCTCATATCTCTATTTATTCTATTACATAAAAGTTACAAAACTATGACGTTAAACATGAACCATTGAGAACATGTAGATTATAGAGTCCAAAGCTAGAGTGGAGGTCAATTTGATCAAAGCTCTTTCATATCGTATATGGTTGGTTTTGATGATGGGGACGAAGATGGTTATTGGCAACCTCTAGAATATTGTTGGGTTCGAAAATGATTAGGGCGTCATGCGGAAGCTTACAATTGCATGCAAATCAGATGGTTGATAAATCAGACGACAAATAAAAATATAGGGAAAGGGATTCAAAACACACCCAACTACGGGCGAAAATGTTGTTACACATGAACTTTGTGGGCGTCCTATGACCCCCCCCCCCTCAGACTTACTTTTATTATATTTTTATGGGTATTATTTTCTTAGTCAGACTAGAAAGTCACTCAAACTTAAACGCTTACCTACACGCGCGTTCACAAAATATCTTAGTCAAGGAAAACATTAGAAAAGGAGGAAAATAGGTCAACAACTTTTCATCTTCTATTTCTCACAAATTCAACTTTAATCTCACAAATTCAACTTTAATCACACAAATCTTTCACTTTGAACCAACTGATTCAAAGTTGTTGCTTGCATTTTGGTGGGTGTGTATTTCAGATTTTCGGATTCAACCTTTCCATCAATTGACGATTTCATTGTCTATACAAATCTTATTCAAATCCAATTTTACCTCTTCCATAGCTAACCCTAATTTTATACAGAAAAATCAGACAAGAAATTAGAAGCCCTAAACACGAATATAGACAAAAAAAATTAAAAAATAATAAATCAAAAGCTTACCTCTTCAATCCTCTTCAACAATTTTGAGCTTTCAAAGTGGGCAATGTGTCTTTAATGGAGGTTTTAGTAAAGAACAACGGCTAAATTGGAATATTTAATGAAAAAAAGAGAGTCATAAGTTGGTTGCTACGTGGCGAATAAATATAGGTTACAATAATTTTAAGTTCATCCTCACACCCCTCTTGTACGTTCGTCTACTTGCTCGTCTGACTAAGAAAATAATACCCATAAAAATATACTAAAATTAAGTTTGGCGGGGGGGGGGGGTCATAGGACCCCCGCAAAGTTCACATGTGTAACAACAATTTCGCCCATAGTTTGAGTGTGTTTTGAACCCTTTTTCCAAAAACATACTAAGGATATATTATTAATATGGTTTGGTTGAACGACTTACATATTGAAAACTAATATTAAAAACACATAAATATGTTTAGGAGAAAATCTCCCCATAAACAAGACTCTTAAACGACTACATTGTGGATTCTATTGTGTTCTGCTATGAGAATAGGAATCTTCAATTTATAGATCTCCAAACTTTTCCTCTAAGGAAAGAATAAACTAAATATGGAAGGGAATTATATTTTCCTTTCAGAAAAAGTCAAAGAAATTATGGTAATACTTTAATTTTCCTTCAAGGTAAAATTCAAATTAAAATATGGTAAGAAAATCAGGGCAAACAACTATGAAGGGGTTCCCAACTTTTGTCAATACTGCAAACACCAAGGTCACAAGGAAAAATTGCATTTGTTGGGATATACTATTAACCATATGATTGAGTTATAGTATTGATTTTAATCCTTTATCAAGACTTTACGTATTATTTTAATTATTACAATAAAATCTTTGTTTGAATAGATCATTGTGTTTATATATGTGTCCATTACTTATAGTCTTATATAATAGACGATTTTTGGGTATGTAGTTGTTTAAATCATACGTGGAAGATTAAAATTGTCGGTTCTTATAAGTTATAAATTAAAGGGATAAGGGTCTGAAAAATACCCCAACTTTGGCTGAAATTGCTGTTACGATACCAAACTTTAATGAGGACCTATTACCCTCCCAAACTATTTAATACTGTATTTTAAACATATATATTTTTCCACATGGACATAAAAATAATGCATAATTATAAATAGTAATGTGTCCACGTGGGCACATATATACCTTTAAAATACACTATTAAATAGTTCAGGGGGTAAAAAATACACTATTAAATAGTTCAGGGGGGTAATAGGTCCTCCATAAAGTTTGGTATCGTAACAACAATTTCGGCCAAAGTTGGGGTATTTTTCAGACTATTATCCCTATTGTTCACAATCAAACATGAAGTTGGACAAACATCTTGATGATTGTAAAACAAGATTAAATATAATTCAATCTTAATTATGAGAATGGTAAAATTCAGCTTCTTGTGTTGGTACATTTTGAATGTATTGAACGGACCAAATTGAGATATGTATTTAAGTTTTGAATTTTAATAAATAATATCTCTAGTCCATTACATGAGCTTATACTTTTAATTAATCTTGATGTAGTTATTATGATCTGTGTAGTTAATTTGCTTTATTATTTTAATCTATTAAAATGTGAGACTCTATGATGAGTCAAAATATTTCTAAATGATTGGATAATAACAAATTACATTCGTGAAATAATAATTAGTTGATAGAATCATATCTCGGATATGAGAAAGAAGACACCCCTTTATGGTTTCTTATAAGTAGTCACGTGAAAATCTTGCAGGTGGATTATATATGTATATCCGTCACGTGAATTAAGTTAAACATAAAGATAAAGGATTAATTAATCAATGGATTAAATTTTTCAGAAGTTTGATTTAATTGATTGGTGTCGGTAATTCTAACATGGAGATTTAAATAAGTTGTAACGAAAAAAATTTGAAATTAAATAGAAGAGTGTAGTTATAAATTTTTAGTGGTACAATCTGTGATTTATTATGATATGATTAATTCATGCTTTTACGAATTAAATATTATAATTGAAAGCCTCTGCTAATTAATTTGTGGTCCCTACTATGCCTGATTAATTGATCGAGTTCGAAAAAGAAAAGGATTGTTAGTATGTTTTTAGTTTAGGGATAAATCGTTTTTGACTTTTATTAGTGTAAACGAGAAAGAAATTTTTATTTCCTTAAAAGAAGAAAGAGCAAAATACTGGATTTCTTTGTTTCCTTAAAAGATGAAAGAAACAAATATTGTTGTTATTGCTTATTAATGGATATTGATGATGTTTAAATATCCTTGGTATTTAATGACTATCTAAATACACTTAATGGTATTTAGTGGTTGTTGATAACTATTGATCATGGCTGTTGGATACCTTAACGGTGTCAAAATACACTTAATGGTATTTAGTGGTGTTGATAACTATTGATCATGGTTGTTGGATACATTAACGGTGTCAAAATACACTAAATGGAATTTAATGATTGTTGATGACTATTGATCATGGTTGTTGGATACACTTAACAATGTCTAAATACACTTAAATGTATTTAATGACTATTAATTATGACAAGAAACATTTCATCTTTCAAACCTTTCCCTTATGCTGAAAAGTATAAATATGGGTGGTGGTTCTCAAGGAAAGATCATCCTTTTTTTTCTGAAAATCTTCTTGCCCACACAAAACTTGATTGAGAGAGTTAGTCAGGAATTAGTAGAAGGCTGCAATCTTGGAGCCTTGGTCCCTGAACGAGTTGTGTGAAAGCTACAAAATGTTAGAGTTTCACAATTTATTTAGTTTGCATTATTATGCTATTATGTAAGTTTGTGATTCTGAATAATGCTTCCGTTATGTATAAACTAAGAGCATTGACATCAATGACAACAAAAAAGAGAAATACAATCAAGGGCAAACTAAATTTTCAGAGGTCATCATGGGGAATTTATTTCAGTTTTTTCAGCCCTCTTTGGTATCCAGAGTAACAATGATGTTGAGTCTTTTGTCTCTCTATATTGAAATGGAATGGTGCAAGGAAAATTGTATCAACAAGATCATTGTTGACGTAGTATATTTTTATCGGTTTTTTGTTTGTCAACTTTTCCCTTGTAAAGAGTTGAATTTATCCAACTTACTTAGTTATTATAAGGGAAAATGCATAAGTACCTCCCAACCTATTTCCGAAATCTCAGAGACACACTTATACTATACTATACTAAGGTCCTATTACCCCCCCCCCCCCCCCCCAACCTATGCCCAAAATCTCAGAGACACACTTATACTATACTAAGGTCCTATTACCCCCCCCCCCCCCCCAACCTATGCCCAAAATCTCAGAGACACACTTATACTATACTAAGGTCCTATTACCCCCCCCCCCCCCCAACCTATGCCCAAAATCTCAGAGACACACTTATACTATACTAAGGTCCTATTACCCCCCCCCCCCCCCCCAACCTATGCCCAAAATCTCAGAGACACACTTATACTATACTATACTAAGGTCCTATTACCCCCCCCCCCCCCCAACCTATGCCCAAAATCTCAGAGACACACTATACTATACTAAGGTCCTATTACCCCCCCCCCCCCCCAACCTATGCCCAAAATCTCAGAGACACACTTATACTATACTATACTAAGGTCCTATTACCCCCCCCCCCCCCCAACCTATGCCCAAAATCTCAGAGACACACTTATACTATACTAAGGTCCTATTACCCCCCCCCCCCCCCAACCTATGCCCAAAATCTCAGAGACACACTTATACTATACTAAGGTCCTATTACCCCCCCCCCCCCCCGAACTTATTTTATAAATAATTTTCTACCCCTTTTCGGCCTACGTAGCACTATCTTCTGGGCCAGCACATGTTGACAATTTTTTCAAGGATAGTGCCACATAGGCCGAAAAGGGGTAGACAATTATTTATAAAATAAGTTCGGGGGGGGGGGGGGGTAATAGGACCTTAGTATAGTATAGTATAAGTGTGTCTCTGAGATTTCGGAAATAGGTTGGGAGGTACTTATGCATTTTCCCTTATTATAATGAGGTTTGGTTTTATATCTCCCTCCTTCATGTATTTTATTTTTGGTTTGATAATAGACAAGGTGGGGGTCAATGCCAAACCTTTCGCCACCTCAAGGCGGATTTCAAAGGAAAAAAGAAGTTATAGAAGTGTGAAAATTATATACCAACATGTATAATAGAAAAAATAATTAAAATTACAACTTGAAGAGTTATGAACATCCACAAAGTAGACATTGAAATTTTGTAGGACAATACAAGACTCGTTCCATTTTAGTTGAGACTCTACAAGATGTATTCGATTTCAAGAATTCTTGGAGGTTGCTCTACCCGAAATCCTAGCTCATGTCTATAGAAAGAGTAATATATTCCCTTAAAAAGTCAACTTGAATATTTCGCAAATTCATGAAATATTCATAAAGAGATAAAAATATGCTGGACTTTTCTTGATAATCAAATACTTTAAGAAGATCCACAAAAATAAATTCTTTCATGGTGATCAAGTCCAAATCATCCCGGCCAGTTCAAGAAATATGTCACTAACGACCCTTTAATCATGAAGATCAAGTCCAAATCATCCTTGTTCAAGAAATACGACACTAACGACCCTTGAAGCACGGAGATCAAGTCCATAATATCCTAATTCGAGAAATACGCCACCATGACTCTCGAATCACGAAGAAAGTTTAAGAGAGAGAAGAATCAAGAGATGAACAGATTTGTACGTGAACTATTTAGCAATAAATTATGAGAAAAGAAAAAATATACCTCGGAACTATCGTAAATGGTATGTAAATACCCTTCGTTATACTTGTTGGGTTTTAAAAGGTGTGAATGGAAAATGAAGAGTTGCGACTTTTATGAAAAGTTGTGAGTTTGATGAAAAGTTGCGACTATCATGAAGAGTTGTGACTTTTATGAAAAGTTGCGACTTTTATGAAAATAAAGCTGTGATTTTTATGAAAGGTGGTGACCTTTTCGAAAGATTGTGACTTTTCAAAGGTTTGTGACCTTTCTGGTAAGGCACAATAAGAACCTTTTCACACTACCCTTTGTTTTCTATAAATTAAGGGATTTCCTCTCATTTTAAAAGAACTAATTTTTTGGACTTCTTCTTCTACTACTAAATCTAGTATTCTAAGTGTACTTTACTGTCGTTGAGTGGCTAGCTGACACCAGCGTTTTGGGTATCATTACATTGGTGATTGAGATCATTCTATCCTGGGAGGACATATTCCAAATCAAACCTCGGATACTAGAAGGGAATAATTTCCTTAAGGGGACACTGTGCATTCAGTGGGCTTGATCTTCTTTTTGTTTTTCCAGATTCTGGTATGTGTTATAGATTTTAGATTTGTGAATTGATTTATGTTCTTCTGTTCTTCACTGGTTCATTAAACTTTGGTAACTTCGTGTTTCTGCAAAGTTTGTTGGAATCGGTAAGATTCTTTAAACACAGATTGACAACAATTCTTCTTTAAGAAAAAATATTTTCTAATCTGTTCTGATTCTAGTTTCTCTACTAGTTTTAATTTTCCAGTTGTGAAAATGTTCTTAAACTTTATTGTGTCTTACCAAGTTCTTCAAAGTTTTGTTCTAAGTATCTTAGGAATACAAGATGTTTAACAATACTTTAGGACACCGATGCCCTTACTGTCTAATTTTTGGAGTGTATATACCCCTTGCACTAACGGAAAGATACATGTCATTATCTTAACAGCCTATCCAAATTTTATTGATTTTAAACCCACAATTAAAAAATTGACCCGAATAATTAAAAATCCACCAAATAATTTTAAGACCCACACCCAATAAATCTAATTTTCCTTTTCTTCTCAAGTTCCAACAACCAAAGACTACACGAACCAGTTAAAACACACCACCATCGCGACTCCATCTTCTCCGGTGAAGTTTCACAAACAAAGCCACCTCTAACTGCTACCAAACCCAACATCCATCGATTCGGCGAAACCAACGAGGCCGCAACCCTTCGGCTACCACGCACCCATCTCTCTCTCAACGGTGTTCCAACAGCTTCGGTGAGCATACCTCTAGCTCTCTTTACAAAGCTTCAACAATGGCGGCCAAGAAGGCACTCTGTAACCCATAAAAAAATCAATCTCAATTCCATCAACTGAGAAACCTCCAAAGTTCTTCGTTGATGAGAATCATATTAAATTAGGATAGCAATTAATATGAGATTTAACTATAAAAAACCTCTAACCAAACCAAGAAGATAGTCTATTGGGGGTTTGGGGTTATAATCTGGTGCGTGTCTTAAATTATTTGGGTAAGTTTTTAATTAATCGGGTCAGTTTTTTAATAATGGATAAAAATTAAATAAATTCTACATAGGCCGTTAAGATCATGACACGTGTCCCTCTGTTAGTCCAAATGGTATATACACTTCAAAAATTAGACGTTAAGGACATAAGTGTCCTAAAAGTATAACGAAGGGTATTTAGATAGCATTTACGATAGTTTGGGGGTATATTTGTCATTTTTCCCATAAAATATTCATGTTTCTTCATATTTTTTTTGTGATTCCAATATATTTTCTGTCACTTTAAAATTTGTTCCAAACACATAATAAGCTTTTCACAATCATAATACTTAAATGTGGATCAACTATATATTCGTTATCCCAACCATAAAGATAAGGGAATAAAGAGAAGATTCCTTGTTACAAAACCACAAATATACTTGGTGAAACGGTAGTTATAAAAGATAATAAGAATTTATAAATCTTTCAAGCAAATAGATGCATCGTGGGCATTTGGTCTAGTGGTATGATTCTCGCTTCGGGTGCGAGAGGTCCCGAGTTCGATTCCCGGAATGCCCCATCTCTTTTTAATAATTTTATTTAAATGATTTTTGCGAAGTCAAATTTTTTGTTAAGAATATCCAAGATTTAATATATATGTGTGAAAAATAATTTTTGACCTATATATTTCGTACTATAATTTTTCGATGAAGCGTGTCCAATTCGCCACACCCTGAGCTATATGTGGCTAAGCGTCCATACAAGTTAGTATGTATCATTTTGATTGTTTTGGAGGGTGAGGTTACTTTGTTTAAAATATTTGCTAAAGAATCCACCGAGATTGATGTTCTGAAAATTGCAGTAAACTCATCAGGCAATATTGATAGTGACATCAAGACAATAATATAGTTCATGGTGGGGCTCAAAGACATGTGCGGACAATTTAATCTAACATAGTCAAGTAGACAACATCGAGCATAGTCCAGACTGCTCTCTTAAATAATCCTATTTATATGTCGTTCATATTAAAAAATACATTTTTCTTAATATTTGTTATTTCACAAAATCAATACATAAATCACATTTTTCTTCTTATTTTACATTTGAGAGTTGTTAAGCTTTGAAAGTATGAATTTAACCAACATAGGAAAACTAAATAATTAATTAATGTTCATTGGTCAATTTAATTAATCAAAATAAAGTGAATCATGTTCATTTATTGAAAATTTGATCTAAAATAATATTATTTACTAAATAAGGTTATAATTTGGAAATTTAATAGTTGACCAAAGTCAATATTTGAGGTAAACAAGCTCAAAATTGAGATTTAAAAGTTCTTGAAGGTTCGGGGATGATTTTGAACTTAAATGGATGGTTTAATTTGGACGAGTCCAAGGGGGCTGGGGCCTGGGGGTGATTCAGATACTTAAGTTAAATAGTAGTTAATTTAAAGATTAAGGATTGATCACGATCAACAATGTGCTTGGAGGTCCTCTCTGATCGGTGTTTTGAGAGTTTCAATTGGTTTGTAACGTGTTTTTAGGCGTGATTTGCATATTTTTGTTTGAATTTTGATGGCTTCGGGTGAGTTGGAGCAAATGCCAATAATGGACTCTAAATATTTCAATTCTATGCAAATACATATAGAGTTATCTACATATATATGCACTTGACCTCTATAACATTACTTAATTATTTCTTAATAATTTATCGCAAAATAATTTTCTCAAATACACGAGTTATTATTAAGAATGATCAGTATATCTATGCCAAGTAAATTCAACTTATTTCTACACATCTATAAACGAGGGTAGAAATATGGTTTAGGTTAATGTTTGTAGCCACCCACCAACAATAAAAGGGAAATAATCAAATACCAATAAACCCAAAATTACGAACGCTACACTAGAGTTGAGTTCACAACCTCGCGCAGTAAAGGGTTTATCTACTCATACTTTGTAACATCAACAACAGGATCATTAAAAAATCATATTTACTTACAAGAACAATGTTGAAACAGTTTCAAGAAACTAAAAAGATCTCCACGAAAACTATAAGAATTTGTACACAATAATATCCTAGAGATTACCATAACTCATCTACATAAAAACCCCTACAATATATATATATATATATATACACTTCTAAATTGAGAAAAAATATGTACGTAGCTCTGCTTCTGAATTGAGAATTATCCTTGTTGCATTTGAATTCACTTTATGATTATGATCAAGCATATTCAAGGATCATAGGATTGTACCATTGAAAAAACTGTTTTTTTTGTAAAAATAAAATGTACTAATCTTTTATTGATTTAGTCTGCGGTAAGATGCTGGACATGAGGAAAATGTACCCCCTTTTATTGATTAAGTTCGAGGTAAGATATTAGTTGGGTTTGTGAGTTCGAGGTAATATTTTGGATGGGTATATGGATATCGTGAGTCTATCATAGGTCACACTACTCAACATCCAATATGGAGTGAGTGTATGCCGATATTACCATTGGTCATTGCATTGCGCTGCATATATTGTATCTTATATCCCATTGTCGTTCTCTTTGTTATTATATTGCTATTAAATCGGGGAGTCTTTTCTTCTTTGCAAGATTTCTTTAGCATTATTTATTCGATATAATAACTACTTAAGCTCGATTGACCTATGATGCCTACTGAGAACTAGTTTTTTTTTTGGTACAAAACGATAATAATATATTATAGATTAATATGCATCAGTACAAGATAGTGGCATCACATGGTTATAGCTATCATGCGTAGTTAGGGGAGGGGACTGATTACACTTAGTATTTATACTAGTGGGTGATAAACGCCTAACAAAAAGAGTTCCAGCCTTGTCTGATTCTAGATATTTTACTGCAAACAAGGGTGGAACTGATAATATCAAAATAGAATTGGTCTTCTTCAACTTCACACCCTCCTTAGCTAGAATATCCGCCACTTTGTTCTCTTCTTGATAGCTATGGTGCACCGGAGGCATCCCCATCTGCTTGATTAGATCCCTGCAATCAGATAATATATTAGAGTATGACGGATGATCAACTTTTAGATATGAGATCACCTCTTTGCAATCTATGGATATTTCTATCGGTGTTAGATTGTGTAGTTTAGCCACTCTTAGCCCTTTCACCAAGGCTGAAATTTCAGTTATGATAGGTATTGTTGTTGTTAGAGATCCCATGAAACCTATTACCCAGTTTCCATGGTTGTCCCTTATCACGCCTCCTATACCTCCTATGCTAGTCGGCGTGTTCATTGATCCGTCAGTATTGAGCTTAAATTTTACTTCGGTGGCTTCCACCCAACTTGGATCATTATATTCCTAGTTGTTACCTTATGAGAGTTTGGTTAAGCTAAGGTATTCAACCGCATGATTGTAGGGAGTTTTAAAGGTTGATGCTGTTTTTCTTGCGGTTGTAATAGTTGTCATTCCTTAATAACCATATATTCCACATGTAGAAAGGAAAAGCTTGTTTCCATTCAAGATTCTTGTTAACTATGAAATCTTCACTATTAATGGCTTTCAACAGTAAGGCTCATGAGTGTTTTTGATTTTCCTTATGGTGCTCCCAAGACCAATGGCTTCCCAGAACTTCTGTACATTTGGGCAATTAAGGAAAATATGTCTTATAGTTTCTGGTTCGTTACCAAAATAACATGACTTATCTATTTGTATTCCTATGTGGTGTAGGTAATTGCAGGTTGGTAGCCTACCGTGCTTACATTGCCAAAGAAAGAATTTAATCTTGTTGGGGCATTTCAGCGACCAAATCCAGCTAAAGGATTTTCCCCTATCCTCTGGCTTCTTTTGATTATTTAGAAGAAAATGATATACAAAGTTAGTCGTGAGTGTCCCTTTGGGATTTGGGTACCACGATATCCTATCCTTGACTCCTATTGTAACTGGTAGGTATACTCCATGAATCTGATTTATAATGGAACATGGTAACTCGAATGATATTTTGTTGAGGTTCCATGTACCATTAGTAGTTAGGATATCCATAACTCTCATAATATTCTCTGCTTCCGTCAAGGGGCCTTGTATAGCTTTGTATAGCTTCGCTCATAGTGCTACCATTATCTAACCACCTATCATACCACAAAGATGTTGTTTCCCCTTTCCCTATCGACCATTTAAGTCCTCTCATACAAACTTCCCATCCATTGGTTAGCCCTTTCCATGTCCTACTATAATTGTTGTTCTTTCTAATTATATTGGTTGTTTTATGCCCTTGTGGGGAGTATTTATTAATTAATAGGGCTGCCCATGGAGAGGAGCTATTGTTGTACGCCCTCCAAGCTAGTTTTGCCAATAGGGCATTATTTTTCACTTCAGCCCTCTGGCCACCCAAACCTCTGTCAACTTTTTTATTTGCAAGTGTTTTCCAATCGATCATATGTAGTTTCCTTTTATCTCTAGTGGATCCCCATATGAAGTTCCTCTGTATTTGGTCGATTTTTTTGGTAATTGTAGTTGGGAGCTTAACATATTGCATAATATGCATGGGGATGTTATTTAAGCATGCCATAGCAAGTGTGGTTCGACCTGCAATGTTTAATAATTTTGATTTCCATCCCGCTAGTTTTTGACTGAGATTGTCTATTATGAATTGGTAATCACTCAAAGTCGAACTTTTTGTAAAGATTGGAAAACCCAGGTATTTACCAAAATAGGTACTTTTCTTAATGCTTAGAGTACTGGATGTGTTGCTTTTCAGCTCTTTACCACAGTTTTTGGAGAAGATAAGCTTTGATTTAGAGTAGTTAATTGATTGCCCTGATTTCTCACATAATTTAGCTAACACTTTATTAATGGTTGCAACATTTTTGCTGTCTGCTCTACTCATAAGTATTAAATCGTCTGCAAAGAATAGATGGGACAAAGAGGGCCCTCTTCTTGCAACTTTAATTGGTTGCCAATTATTTTTTCTAACTTCCGATTCAATCTCTCTGGAGAGCATTTCCATGCAGAGAATGAATATGTAAGGGGATATAGGACCCCCTTGTCTAATACCTCTAGAAGGCTTAAAAAAGCCAGTGCGATCTCCATTCACTAGTATCACAGCACTACTAGAAGAAACGCATGACATGATAAGATTAATAAGGTTTGTTGGAAGGTTAAAAAATATAAGTGTTTTGCGGATGAAGGACCACTCAACTTTGTCAAAAGCCTTTTCTAGGTCGATTTTGATCATCATGTTTGCTTTTTTACCTCTCATTCTTTGGAAATATGATATGACCTCCTAGACTATTATCGCATTATCTGTGGCTTGTCTTTTTTGGAGGAAGTTCGATTGGTAGGGTCGTATCAGCTCATTCATTATTGATTTAAGTCTGTTTGCTATAATCTTTGTAATGGTCTTATATGTGGTGTTACATAGACTAATAGGCCTAAAATCTTTTAAGGTGTTATCTCCCTTAACTTTGGGTATCAAGCAAACATGTGTTTGGTTAATATCCTTAGGTATTTTTTCTTCCTGAAATGCTTATTCACATAGAGTTATGAATGACTTACCCACTATGTCCCAATACTTTTGGTGGAAGAAAGGATGTAAGCCGTCTGGTCCTGGGGCTTTGAAGGGTTGGAAGGAAAACACTGCTTGTTTTATTTCCTCTATCGTGGGAGTGTCCCCCATACTTTTTGGAATTATAAAGTTGTTTTTGACTAGTATAGCATTTCCAGTGTATGGGGCTATTTCATGTGAGGAGCGGAATAATTTATCAAAGAATTTGAGTGTAATGGTTAGCAAACTAGGGAGGTCATAAGTCCACACTCCAAATTTATTTTGTTTCTCTCTATTTAAAGTAGTTAAATGGAAGAATCTAGTATTTGAGTCTCCGTCGTTTAACCAATTAACTCTGGATTTTAGTTTCCAGAAATCTTCTTCTTGCTTTAACACTTGGTTAAACTCTTGAGTTAATTCCTGCTCCAGATTCTTAAGGAACCACTCGATTTATATCTGTCTGAGTTTTGGATACCTTCGATTCTCCTTAGTAGGTTACTTCCCAAAGGTTTGCTTGTTCCATTTGGAGATTGTTATTTCGAAATCAGGAGTTGCGTCTCTTATATTCTGGTGTTTGACCCAACAGTCCTGAATGATGTTCCTTAGTTCGTGGTGAGTTGGCCACATAGATTCAAAACGAAATATGTTGTGACGACGTTTTTGATTATTTTGAAATAGAGATAGGAGCAAGGGGCAGTGATCTGAGTGGGTACGTGGGAGATGACTTACTTAGTCATTTGGGAATTTTTGGAGCCATTCATTATTTGCTAGGTAACAGTCAAGTTGTTTTAGAATAAGCTTCCCTTTGTCCCTAAATCTTTTATTTAGCCACGTGTATTTCCCCACTTTAAAACCTAGATCGATGAGCTCGCAATGGTTTATTGTATCCCAAAAGTCAATCATTCGGGATCTATTTGCCGGTCTACCCCTGGACTTGTCAGAGCTACTCATTAATTCATTAAAATCACCCCCTATTAACCAACAACCGTTATAAGTATTTTTTATTCTTTTCAGGTTATTCCATAGTATATTCCTCGTACTTCTACATGTATTAGCATAAATACATCTAAATAGCCAAAAGTCATTAGTAGTACGTACCTTCACCATAACATGAATTTCCTGCCCTGAGGTTATGATATTGTCCACTTCTAGAATGTTATCGTCCCACAGAATGACCAGACCTCCAGAGTTTCCAATAGATGGAACTTGGATCATGTTAGTGAATGGATATTCATCTATAAGTACCTGATGATCGCTCATTTTTGTTTCTACTAGAGCAACTAGTGGAGGTTTATGCCAATCTATTAATGACCTGAAGTTTCTACGAAAATCTTGATTATTACCGCCCCTACAATTCAAGATTATTAAGTTCATTGATCTATTCGAGTTGGGTGGAACTATCATCGTTACAGGCCTCTCGTTCAAGGGTGTCCAAACCCTCAGAGTTGGATTCACTACCACAATAAAGTTTCCTATCCCCGTCGAGCGGGGGGCTCGTATGTCTATAGATGTTTTTCTTAAATTTGGAGGACAAATTAGGATGCACTTTTTTTCGAATTGTTCTTTGAATAACATTACTTTTACCTCTTTAAAAACCCATATCTCTGTTCGTGTTTCCCTCATCAATTCCATCGTTTCTTCTACCTCTTGCATACTTGGATTTGGTTCTACGATTGGACCTACGACTAAGGGGGATAGGGGGACAGGGGTGAGGTGGTACCTTTGAGGATGATGCTACATGGGTTGGTATATTCAAGTTCAGATCCTCTTCCGTCCTGTTGTCCTGGTTCTCTTCCTACTCCTCCATCGGGCTGTTCCATGGGGATATCGCTACTTCCTGGACCTGTTGGGGACAGAAGAGAGGTGTGTCGCACCCCTATTTTGAACCAGCCGAAACAGTTCACAACATAATAAAATAAACACGTAATCACAAATGTTGCTCCTAAATTGAGTTTTTCTAAGGTTAAAACCTAAGTAAGCTCCCCAGCAGAGTCGCCAAGCTGTCACACCCTATTTCGAACCGGCCGAAACAGTTCACAACATAATATGGCTGACACTCTGATTTTGGGAAAAAAAATTGTTTTGTTTTGTTTTAGAGTCGCCACCTAAATTTTAAGGAAAATATTTGGAAAACCATTTTTAAGTATGTAAATGTAAACTTTGTTTTAATTTGCAAAACCAGTGAGATTTTGAGTAAGGGTTTTGGTTACTCGAGGGGAAGGTGTTAGGCATCCCTCAGAGCCTATCCGAAGATAGTCCTTAAACTCAATTTAGGAAAATATAATTAGGAAAATTTGTTTGTTTAACTTTTTCTTTAAAAATCAATGGTAAGTAAATTTTATTATTTTAAGAGAGTAAAATACAAGGTACGATGTATATATGTCTATAAAATTAATAGTAGTATGTTTATCATACGGTAATAAATAAATAAATTAATGTACTAAAATGTATGATAATTTATATGTTGAAAAATATAGATGTGTCTTATATAAATGTATCCCAAATAATGTTGAGTTTAAATGATATGAAAATTTGTCGTTTTATTTATATATAGAGTTAAAACGTAAAAATAAAAATAAGATTATAATCGGGTTTAAATAAATAGAGTAGTATGTGTGAAGAATAAAGTTTAATGAAATAAATAATAATGATACTAAATGATAAAATATTATATAAAAGTTTGTGATCTTAAATATGTTTATTATAAAGTGTAGTATATACATGTAAGTTGTTTAAAAACATATGAACACTTATTATTTATTTACATATATAGACAAATTGACGATAGATTTTATGTAGAAGAGATAGTAGATAAAAATAGGTTATGTTGAGAAAAATATAGAGTATATACCTTTATATGTATGACATATGTATGTATGTACCTTATATTTGAACTTATTGGCATATCTAAAATTTGAAATAGCATGTTAAAATGTTTTTAGCAATGTTTGATTCAAAAAAATAATAGTCAATATATTTTATAAAGGAGTGATATAAAGAGTATAAAAATAGACCTAACTATTGAGTCTTATTCTATAGTTATATTTATTTATTTTTTGTTAAATATATAAGCCTACTTTCCTACTTAATTTCTTAAAAAGTATGTATGTCTAAAGGTAAATATCTTAGACATAAGTAATTTCTAAAGGTAATTATTCTAGCCTTTTAATTAGTTTTAAATTTATTTGGAAGTCCTAAGCCATGAGTAGGCCTAAATGAATATTATTTTAACCCTTTTAAAAATTCATTTGGAAAACTTTTGAAACTATAAGCCCCATCTTTTCACTTAAACGGCCTGAAATTATGCTATAAATAAAAATACTAACCCATTTTTAAGAAAATGTTTTTTGTATCATTTGTTCTAAAAGTGTTTCAACTAAATTCATAAATAAATAATAGTAGCTCACATAAATAATCTTCGATATAATAGACAAGCAATATATCAAAAACTTGTAAGTAAAGGTTAGCCAACATATTAAAACAACATAAGTAGGACAACGAAAGAAAGTCTAAGAAAACATTGGACTCCTAATTTGCGAGACTCCAAGCATTGCGATGATCCTAATTGTTGTTGGCCTTAGGCCAAAATGAATTCCAAAGTAGAAACTCCAGCTCTCCGATTGTACATGAAACATAAAAAAAAACAAAGAGATAAAGATAGTAACTTAATCTAACGATCAAGCATGCCAAAACTAAATAGATAAAATACATATACATATTAGTAGAAGTATGAGTTTAAAGTAAACAAAAAAGGACACTCATTCTTCGGCCAAAGTGCACAATTAATCAAGTGGGGCATCTCATTGGACCTTCCAAAACATGATATATGTATTGGAATAGAATTTTATTGATCTATGAACAAGAAAATTAATCACACTTCAAAGTTCCAACCTATATGGTTCTATTCTAATTTTGAAGGCATAGTTGAAAGCATTCTGGCGCCAGTAAGCACTATATCACATAGAGAAATAGAGACACTTCATTGAAGAAAAAAAAAACCATTATTTAGTGAGCACATGGATCCCTAGAAGCAGAAACCTTTGAAATTCAATTAGAGAAACACTACCTTTGGAATTGAAAAGATATGGAAGTAACATTATTTAACTGAAATTAACTAACATCAAACCATAACAATCCATTACACTAGGAAGCCTTTTTTTGCTAGTTTAAGAATGCAAGTAAAGGTTGTCTACTATTTTTTTTAACAACCAAATCAGCACATTAACTCATTATAAGATGGGAAGTTTGAAGCATAATAATATTAACATAATAAAAAGATTGCAAACAGAGAAGTTATATGCTAATAGTAAACCAAATTTTGCTCCAAAACTTTACTTCTTTTGCTAAAAATATTCAAGGGAAGAAAAACAAATCATGAACTGAACACTCGATGTGGTAGATGTACTTCTAAACCTTTTAAAACTACTTCAGCAAATTAAGACCAAGAATACATGAACAACCGAAAATCAAGAGGCGGGACACATTGATTACAACATGGAGTAGGAAGCTGGAACCTACAAAAGAAAAATTTATACGAGAGACGAGAAACTGCCAGCGAATGCATTCGTATTCTTACTTAGAGAAAAAAAAAACACCTTGATTTAGGATCACTACACAACAGTACAACAACTCAACAAGAATGTGCAAGAACAACAAAAATGTAAAGAAAAACTTTTACCTGGTTTAGACGAGATAAGTATAAACTCCACTATGAACTTTAATCATCTTGGCACTTGATTATGTCGAATTGGGAATATTTCCCTCATGAAAGTCAATTACAACTTGTTATTAGTTGAATGTAGCACATACCGGTATGAATGGCATGAAGCAAATCAGATTGTGTGGTAAAAAAAAGAAATTCGCATAGACCATTATCTTAGGTTACAAAAAAAAAGAAGACCAAATGCTAAAACAAATGGGATCAAGAGGGAAACGTATCATTCGTTATCCCAAACTCTTGGAGAAACAAGAGATGAATATCAGAAAACAAAGGACATCCAATCGTTTCTTCAAAGGACTGAACCAGATGACAACAAGATGATAAAATAAATGAGAAGAAGAATTTTTACCTTGTGTTGAGCAGCAAACTAGGAATGTTTCTTCAAGATTCCAACCTCAACTCAAACTCGAAGCCAAACGCAAAAGCAGAGAAGTAAAAGAAACTAAACCGAGCTATTTTGTGATTCTCAATTGATTATTGGATTTTCTTGCTCGTTCCTGGATTGTTTTCGGACATTGATGGATGATCTTTGAGTGAGAACCGAAGTCCTAATTTTATAGTAGATTTGGGGCTCCAAGAATTCAAATTTTGAATTCTTGGAAACACAAATCTTAGAGGAAACGACAAAGTAATCATGAAGAGGAAGAAAAATCTCTCAAGAATCAACCTTTTTTGGTCGATTTGAGAGTGTTGAGTGATTGATGGGGCGTTTTTCTGGTGACGCAGAGCCGATTTTCTGAATTAAATTGTGCCCTTAGATTATATCGAACGATTGGGATCGAATCTGAAGAAGCACAATCCATGTGCTTCTTATGTGGCACGCGCGGTTTGGCTGAATTAAAATAAATTGGATTGCCAAATTTTGCTCAAATTAAGTCCATTTAAATTATAACCCTTCTTTATTAAATAACCATAATTTATTAAATTAAAAATAATTATTTTGCAAGACTAGCTTATTTGATAAAATTAGTCATTCTAAAACTAAAATTAATATAAATTAGTAACTTATTAATTAATTAAGCTTTCCTAACTTTTTAAAAAAATGTTGAAAAATATTTATCGCAATAATAGAAATTATATTTAATTAGAAAAATCGAGTTAACCCTTAAGAATTTTTTTTTATTTGACGTGAAATTTAAAAATGAGAAAGTAAGTAGTAATATTTATATAATATATTTAATTTTTTTTATATAAAAAATAGTATTTATGAAATAAATTTACCAAATAAAATAAATAATTATAAATCTTTTTCGTATTCCTACAAAATATTCATAACATATATATATATATATTCAATTATTATTATTATTATTATTATTATTAAATAAATGTGGAGAGCCAAAATTGGGTGTCAACAAGGTGGAAAGGGAAATAGGTCTTGTTGGAGCTGAGCAAGTGGGTTGAAAAGAGGCATCTCCCAGGTTGGGAGCTGATAGAAGGGGAGTGCGGGTAAATCATAACATGGGGTGGGTGGAGGATAGTGGACATCCAAATATGATGGTTGTAAGCTTCCCATGCTAACCTCATCCCCTCTGAAACCACTTGGGCTATGAAAGTGGGGTTCTGAGAAACTATTACTACCTCCCTCCCTTCGACTATTGCTGAGAAGGATAGTGCCTGACCTTGGAGACCCACCTCCAGCCAAGACTGAAGGACTAAGTTCTGGGGGGAGCTTGGGTAGCATAGAAAGTGTTTTCCCTTACTATTACTGGTATCGTGGGGAAAGAAGGGAATGGAGCTGGGAAGTTGTTCGGAGGGTTCCTCATGTTCTCCATGTTTTGGTTTGAAGAGGGACTAGGGGAGTGTGGAAATAGCGTTTTCCTGAAGGTATTCCTCCTTTGTTGTGCTGAAAAGGGGGTTCTTGGCATTATGTGGTATATGTGGCAATTTTATAGAAATAGATTGAATAGGAATAATTGTTCTATTACCGAAATTGGAAAAGGAATTATTTGGAGTTACTTTACTAGGAATATTAAATAAAAGTTCCTTATTGTCCTTGTTGCCTTCTTCTACTTTTAGAAGGACATTTGTAGGGTATTGGGGGGGGGGGGGCATAATATCAAGGATAGATATATTTTTCGGGTCTAGTTCTGTCTCGTCACCACAGTTGTCTAATTGTATGGACATATGAAGGTCTACGTCAGCTTGAGATTATTGATAGTTTACTTCCATCTCAGTTCCTAGAAGGGTGGAACTGGTATTGTATAATTTAGGTCATAGGTTATCTATGGTATTAAGGGTTAAAATAGGGGTAGTATTAGGGGTCATCGTAGCATAGTAGGTTCCTGTAGCTTCCTTTTGGGGCAAGTGAACTAGACTCTTATCTTTTGAGAGAATTAAATCTGTTGCTGACGTATTTGTGACATCATTACATTTACTATTTGAGGGCTCAATAGTGTTCGTCTATGACACCTTTGTTTCATCCTCGTGGGCGCAAACAATGAAGCTGTCATTTTGCCTAGAGGAATTAGTTGAGACCAGATTTGGATGTTGTGAACTTTTCCGGTAATGAAATAGTTTAGATTCGAGATACTTACCTGTACTGGCTTCGAATAATTTGACATTGATACCTGGCCGCTTATCCAGCTTCCTCTCCGTCGCCTGCTTGTTACTAGGCTTTTTCTTTTTTGAGAAGGATACCGTTTGTCATTGTTCCTCCTCCTTGGTTGTGGTTAATGGATCGGGTCTAGATTCTCTATTTTGTGCTTGTTGTATTACTGGTTGTACTACTTCCAAATTGGTGACTTCTTGTTCACTTGCTTTTTTGGTTGGACAGTTAAGTAAGTTGTGACCGAGGACCCCGCATTTATTGCAAAAAATGTCAGACCCTTCATACATAATATATTGTTTATGGTGTCCAATTTGTATGAATTTTTGAACTGGCACATTTAATGGAACTTCTGTACAAATTCGTGTATATCGTCCCCTCAAAGTTGCCGATGTACATACTTCAGTTTTTATCAACTTCCCCAGTCTTTTTCCAACTCTGGCTAAGATGGTATGGTCATAGAATTCTGGTAGTTTGACCCAAATCGTTGAGACGTTCTCCTTTGATTGAGATGCTACGAAATTTGGGATCCACCTCTTTATTGAAAAGAAGTATCCATTGATGAACCACGATCCCTTTTGGATTGCTATTTGCATATCTTCCTCTTTGAGGAATTTTACTATGAAGTAATCATGTCCCAAATCAATTAGAGTGATTTCTTTGGTAGGTCTCCACATATTCTTTAGCCTTATTTTAAGGTATTGGTGGTTTATTTTTTTCCCTAATAGTTGATGATTACTGAGTAAGACCATGGTCGGTAAATTCTTTGTTTATCATCCTCGGAAAGGATTACAGTATTCCCACTGTGTTCCTGGTGATGTTCCCTAAATTTGTCTGATTGATTTACGTTTTGTGCTTCAAAGAAACCACATGGATTGATGACATTTGGGGGGTTAGTTTTGGCTGCCGGTGCGTTCAAGGTTTCTTTAAAGGAGATAGGGGTGGGCTTTGATTGCGCTGTTACGGGTAGTTTTGGATCTATCTCCATAAGGTTATCATCGTCATCTGGCGGCTTTGGGGGCAGCGCTGGTTGTACTCTGGTTGCAGTCATCATAACGCGTAGTTTTAGAGTCACAAAATACATAGTGCAAAACTCACCAAGCTTGGTAATACTCACACACTGAGATTATAGAACTATAGGATTCTCTCACAATAAGTCAATTGGAGAACTAGTTATTATACTCACCCTACATTCTTTCCATCTTTTCAGATGCAGATCCTACCTTGAGTTATTAGTGCGGTCCTTATTCGTACGGAGTTGTTGTTTTGAAGCTGTAATAAGCTTCTACGTTTAGAGATTGCGTAGTTTCCTTTATCTTTTATTCTTGTCTTATTTATTTGATAGATAATTATCGTCACGACCCAGCCTACCGGGTTATGCGTGTTTGAAAAGGGTGGGGGTAGTTGAAGGATTGTTCTTGATTTGAAACTTAGATTCGAGCAAGATTTAGGAGTTAGAATACCCGAACTTTTACATATTTCGATAGTAGGGTACTTTAGGAACACTAGTCTATTGTAATTTTGATAAAAACAAAATTTTTGGGCCAAGGGGTGCCATTGATGTACCCTGTAAAAATTGGGGACAATGAAGTTCTGCTTTGAATGGGGATTTTCTATGTAGGGTATGATGGAGAAGGTTGGCTCTTTACATGCCATCGTTGGAAAAGTTTGATTGGGGTCCTCTGGTAGAGGATCCCCCTTTCGCACGCTCTAGCTGGGTGAGGGAAACTTCTATGCCTTCCTTTCCACTATGCGTTGGGAGGACCCCAACCGCATCATTTGCATCTAGGGAGTGGACTTGCCGGTGGATATCGAGACAGTCAACGAGGTGCTAGAGGTGCCAGATGTCTCTAATGCAAAATATGAGACCCGACTAAGGGGGATGGACATGAGGTGGCGGCGAGACACACTTATTGAGGGAGAGTTATGGGTACTCAGATCTAATGGTCCACTACCGAGGGTATTACCAGCCTCTACTTCACTATCGACGTTAAGAGGTGGTTGCAATTGGTAGCCTAGAGGATTAGTCCGTCAGATAACCTTACCAATGTAGCCTATCATTGGGCTCTAGTGGTGGCCTTCACTGTCTAGGGGATTTCGACTAAATGTAGGGGCAAAGATAATGTCCGAGTAGAAGGACTTTTGTTAGGGAAACAAGAAGGCCCCCTTCCTTCCAGGACCGGTGATCGCTTTGTGCAAAAGGGCTGGGGTTCCCTTGATGGTTGTCGACATAGAGCTACCAGTGGCGGAGCCAGAAATTTCATCAAGGGTGTTCAAGAATATTTTTTTTTTAAATAAGTGAGTTGAATGTTATTTGTTTAACCTAGGGATTCTACCATGAACGATCTCAACATTTGTCAATATCAAATATAAACAATCGAGTTTTTTTTCTCTTTTTGATGCATTGATTTTATATGATAAAAATATACTATTATTGTTTTTAAAGTGAAATATTGATAGAACAAATGAGTCTAGCTTTACGAAACATAAATCACACCAGTAGAATTTTTATTCTTAAAAAAAAGAAGAATATAAAACGCATGTATTGATTTTAGCTTTGGGTTTAAAGTTGTTAACATATATAAACACAAATTTTTAAAGTAAAATATTGGCTTTTTTTGTTTTCACTATTCGAAAGTAGATAAAAATTAGAAATACATGATATCTAAATATTCAAAATTAAAATAATGTATTCATATATGTTACTTATATTATTAAAATTGTAACATTAATAATTAAGAAATGCGAGGAACATAATAATGGTGTGTGAGGTTGTGTTCTGCTCTCAAAATAAAACTAAAAATGTTGTGCGCTCTGTGGGATTCGAGAACCCATGCATCTGGGGTGGAAATGAACATGCTAAACCACTGTACAACGGAAGAGTTTATGTCAAGGTTGTTCAACATTAATTATTTATCTCTTAAATCCAGAATTTGACCACTCTATATGATGTAATTTTCCGGCGAAGGGTGTTCAGCTGACCACTCTTGGATGGCTGTAGCTCCACCCCTGAGAGCTATGCATGGATCCCCCCTTCCATCCTCTTCGAGTGAGATCGACCGTTGACAAGGGGAATAAAAGGGAGAGGACAGGCTAGGCGGGAAGCAGCCAGGCTGCAACAGGTTCGAGCGACGAGGATGATGATGACAACGCCCATGCTCCCCAGACCAACACCCACTCTTTGGCAACTGCGTGAAGGATGATTTGGCCGCTGCCCAGAGGTTCATGGAGCTTCCCCTACCGGATCCATATCCCCACCTCCCTCTGACCAGGAATATATAATGCTCTGCAGGGAGTTGGCTACAGAGAGGAGGAAGAACATCGCCCGGTACCACCTACTTACTCAAATGTAGAAGACCATAAATGATATGTTCATATGCGTCACCCTAGACCAGGAGCTCCCCCGGCTCACACAGGAGAACTTTCGGGAGTTACCCTTCCTAAGTGAGGCGTGGGCATAGGATCAGTCCCCAGATGATGCCGAGACTGCTGACTAGGACCCCCCGTCCCTTGGTTATTTAAAAAAAAAACTTGGTTTGGGTTTGTCATGTTTGCGCATGTAAGACATCTTTTCCTTTTCTTTCTTTCTTCTTCTTCTTTTGTTTTAGCACTTGGATGCTCGTTCTAATTTTCTGTTCACCATAAAAAAAAAAATCATGATCACCTAGCAGATTTGTTTACAATAACGATGACATAAGCAGAACATCACTATTTTAATTTATCTCTAAATTGCTATTATGTGATTATCGATATCAATTTGAGGAGGTATATTAGGCAATACTATAATTATATAGTAATCACAAAGTATATGTTTTATAAGAATAGGACTTGATTACATATTATATAGTTATAAAAATATATATTCCTTCTTAGAATAGGAATTTAACCCTACAATTGCATAACTATAAGTATTTTCTACTGGATCATTTTGCATAAACATGACCACTACTTAGAAAATCTCATGTTTCTCTAGAAACCTATACAAAAGCATCTAACTGAATACAATCATCTTAAAACTACAATTCTATCCGAAATTGTAAAGAGAAAAAGTGAAGATAGAGGAAGTCTACCATCGCTCGAAAAGCCAAGTAGCTCACCTAAGCTCATGAAGAAGTATCACCTCGATTAGATTGAAAATCAACTAGGCACGTTAATTCTAGCATCTGCATTAAAAAGATGCAGTGAGAATATTATGAGTACAAAAACATCTATATTCAATAGGCATCATAAGCCGATCAAGAAATAGTTAATAATTGTACCATATAAATAATATTAATAACCATGCCCAAATTAACAAAACAATCTTATAATTCAAAAAAGGCAAGTATAAGCAGCTGATTAGAATCATCCAATAAGTAAAAGGAAGAAGTAAAATAAAGACATATATTCAAGAAATACACAACAAAGCAAAGTAATGATATGGAATGGCCAATGATCCTGCCAATATACACTCCCTCTACAGTGACATGTTGTGAGATGGGATTCATAGGGAACTCATGAGGTCCATATATTCCGTCTGAAATCATCTTCCATCGGGAAAAAAAATCAAATTTTACTATTGGTATAATTATTAATCAATCATACAAAATCATTTCCCGACGGATATACATATCAAAATCGATCATCCAGAATCATTTTTCATTGGATATACATTTCTTAACTTGTGGTTTTCATAGTACCAAGTGTAATGACCATTTTGGTCGTTATGGGTAAGCCAATGGTGAAACAATTTGGGTAAGAAACATTTTTAGTACTGACTTGAAAATTTCAGGCTAGGCCAATCTTAGATGAAATTTGAGCAAGGTGAGGTCTAGGGAAATCCAAAAAAGAATTGGGTAAAATGTCTAATTTTGGGTTGATTCTTCAATTATCTAAGACATTAAGGAGTCCGTAAGACTTTTCGGAAGTGAATTCAGATAAGTAGAACTTCCGATATCAAAATTGGCGTGAAGAGATTAGTTTAGAACTTCAAAGTTAGAAGGTGTATTTCGGAATGGGGATTTTTTGGGAGATTTCCAACTTTCAGTCCCGTGTAAGTCATTACAGTGGGTGTCACACTGCTATAAAGGGGTAGTTATTCTTGCTATAGCGGGTGATCTAGCTATGGAGGGGCTGCTATAATGAGTTGGGGTCTCTATAGTAGGGTTAGTTGCGAATTTTGCACTGAAAACCCTAAAACTACTCATTATTTCTGTAAACTCATTTATGGGAAAGACAAGGGAGACCTAGGGTGAATTTTCTCTATTTTTTTAATCATGATTATTGTTATTGGTAAGTTAATTACTCTCTTCAATTGGTAATTCGATTCTCTAGCTGTAGAACCTACAAAAATTGCCTTAAGGGAAGGTTTTGGTTGATTTAGCAGTCGAAAATCCCTGTCTTGGGGTAGGATGATCATGAGAGTGGCCTGGATTTAGGAGTAAGTTGCAATTCAGGTATATTTAGGCCATTGTTCTGTGATTATGTTTTTTTATTGTTTTAGACCAAGAACAAGTTTGAATTCATAACAAGGGGAAGACTCGGGTTCAATAGAGTTTCCAAGGCTTTATTCGAGATCAGTGATGGTTGTTTGTTTTAAGTTATGTAATGTGTGCATGTTAACTTAATTTTATAGTATTACTTGTACAATGCATACTGGAAAAATTATAGGAGAGGAATATGAAATGATATTATGTTGTCAATTTCATACAATTAACTTGTTTAATTTGCTCGTTGTTTACAAATGTGATTGATTTATTGTATGTGTGATTGTGTGTGATTTAAGTGATTGCTGGTTGACTCGGGTACCACTCTTGGTACTAAATATCCCATTGGTTGGCTCGCGTACCATGCTGGTACATGCTACTAACGGTTGGCTCGGGTACCATGCCTGATACGAGACATCTTAATGGTAGGCTTGGTTATCACACTACATATTTTTTAATGGTTGGCTCGGGTACAACTATTATGAATCAACCCCAGCCCAATAACGATACCAACAAGGATATCTCACAAATAGATATTGGACCAAGTAGGCCAGGCCTTCACAAAGGGTAATTTGGGATCCAGGTTGAGGGTACGTTGGTTTTCGTTAACTAGAAAAGGGTATCACTGTCAGAGGGCATCGTATGAATTATGTGCAAAGACATTTCTATGTTTCTTGATGAGTCTGAGATTTGGACTCATTTAGGGATTTGTTTATATAGATTTAGTGTCCTCAATTGCTTATTTTATGCCAATAACTGATGTAAAACCCTTAATTTCCAGGTATATGGATTGAGGAACAAAGCAAGGACACTAATTTGCAAAAAGGAATGAAGCGAGCTGAAAGAATGAAGAAAAGCAAGCTTGCTGATCGCCAAGTCAGCTTGGCAAGTCGCCGAATGGCTACTTGACCGCCTAAAGTTCCAGTGTGCCAAGCCCTGAAGGAAAAACCCAAGTTGGTGAGAGAAATGAGTAGTCGGTGGATCGCCGAGTGGTTCTGCGATGCAGTGTTGGATTGCCCAAAGTTACAGACCTTGAGGATGCTGAAAGCCAAGGCAGAAGGGCGATGGAGATGACCAAAGGGCGGATCGCCGAGTGGTTCGGCGAGCTCGACTTACTTTGCCAAGTGGATCTTCACATCACATTTTTGGCGACTATAAATACATTTTTGAACATTTAGTTTAGGAGCTATCTATCTAATATCAGAATATCTGAAGTCTATTATCAAGTTTTGAATTGTGAGACAAGTTTTCTCTAGTTTTCCTTAACTTTGAAGAATTGAGGTTTTTCACTTTTGATAAATTGGAAGTGGGTATTTGAGATTCTTCGAATTGGACCATTGTAAAGACGAAATCAATCTTACCTAGTTGATGGAAACTCAATTTGGTAACGATTTTTTATCTTTCTACGATGTCTAGCTAAAACCTCAATTATTGGGGTGTGATTATGGGTTGATTTAGTTTATGGGTATTGCTAATTGTTAGTTTAAATGTTGTTTAGAAGTGAGTTCAATCATTAATTGTGGTTTAATTTAAAAATTGTAGTTGCAAATGCAGTTCTACCCTTGTGCTTTTGGCTTGCTCGAGAGAGAGGTTTTAAAACTAAGATTATTGATTGATGGTCTGTGGGGTATTGGGGTTATCATGGGTTCAGCTCGAGAGAGTGAATCCTAAACCCAATTCCACACATTTAGCTCGAGAGAGTGAATGGACTAAGGTGTGGGCTGTTCTTATTTTGCATGCTTGTTGATCTTCGAGAGAAATCAACTTGATTTGGGGTAAATTGTTCGAGAGAAAGTTTACCTCTTCTATAGTCTATCTTACTCACTAATATTTAGCTATTTTCTAATAGCTGTATTTACCATTTGTCTATATTAGCCTATAATCGAATCACATCCCAAGAACCCGTCTCATTATTGTTATTCTGTATTGTTTGCTACTGTTGTAGTTGATAATTCCAAATCTACATTAGCCTATAATCGAATCACATCCCAAGAACCCGTCTCATTATTGTTATTTCGTAGTGTTTACCACTGTTTGTAGTTGATAATTTCAAACCCAAAAACCCCCCATTTGATATTCGTGTCCACCCCCTGATTTGAATAATGTCTTTATTCGATAATTTATATTCCTATGACCGATTTGACCATGTTCACACTTTCCTATTGAATCTTAAACACGTACCGCTCCTTGTGGGATTCGACCCCAACTCATTTAGTTAGGTTTTATACTGACTAGCGATCATTGACACTTGGAATTGGAAGAAGTGTCCTTGAAACGTTAATAATTTCTCATCCTCAATTCTAGAGTCTAAGTTTCTCATCTTCATTCTTATCTCTATCCTTAGTTACTTGTTATTTCAACATTTCCATTGTAATTCGGTAGTTTGGTTATTGAAATTAGAATCTTAAAGTTGTTATAGTGTTCCAGTGCTCTTATTAATATAGTGAGGATTTTGGTTTGTTACAACCACATCGATACAGATTTACTGACTATTGGATCGGGTACCACACCGGGTATATGTTTGACTAATTATTTGAGTGTAGTTCCTTGAGTGAACCGGGTTGTTTGTGACAAGTGGGACATGTTTCACGTTAATGTATACGTCAGGGTTGGTGACTATTGAAATGTTGAATTGGTTTTTGTGTGTGTTGCCTTGGTTATACTATGCTTTAGTTATGGTTTTACATTCATGTCTTTAGAGCTTAACGATGATCCTTCCAGTACACTATGGTTTGTGATCTAATACTACAATTGCTCTTTCTTTATTGACTACATGGCATATACAGGAAGCTGCTTCGCAACCTCAACTGTGAGGCCTTCGTTATCTGAATCAAAGGGTGAGCCACTTCCTTCGGGCTACCATGAATTTCTCTTTACCTCTTAGTCCATCTGTTCGGACTTGGAAAGATTTGGATGGAAAACTCCCTTGGCTTTGGGTAATCATGCTCATTTGGACTTTGCATGTTGCAACAAATCATTAGGCAGCTTATAAGAAATTGCACGACATGTTTGCGGAAAGGAATCACTATCCACATAAGTAAGAATCAACAAGGAACAGAGATGAGCAGTTACTTATGATTTCACAATTGCTATCCACATCAGGAAGAATCAACAAGGAGTAGAGATGAGCAGTTACTTACGTTTTCACAATTACAAGAAGTGTAGCAAGGATAAATTTGTGTAAATGAGAACTCCACCATGTGGAGGTTATGATATCAGCACTACTGATAATTCACAACTCCACCAAGTTGTATAGTATGGAAAGTACACATGTCACATCTCCTCACCGAATCTGTTAAAAAATGCATAAGAACTGCAACAGTCCAAGTTCTTTGTAGCTGTAGGAAAGTTATTTACTATATAGTAGTTAACTAGTTTCTATCTTATCCCTAATCCTTAGAAGTTGGTTTCTTAATTTCAGTTGGCTTGTAAACTCTATTAATTAGTTTGGATTTATAATGAAGTATGTAGTTTTGCTTTCATTACTATCCTTTTGCTGGTTTATCAAACTTATGTTCCCATTTGTTCAATAATCTTATAAGAAATGTTGAGATGTTGAAGATGAAAGAAACCGAAACCATCAAAGATTACTCTAAAAGTCTCTTGAACATAGTAAACATAGTAAGATTACTTTGTTCCATGTTCAATGATTCACATATTGTTGAAATAATTCTGGCAATTGTGCCAGAAAAATTTGAAGCAACCATAACTACTTTAGAAAACACTAAGGAACTGTCCAAGATCACCTTCACAAAGTTGTTGAATGCTTTGCAGGTTCAAGAACAACAAAGAGTCATGAGAGAAGAAGGAAATATCGACGGAGCATTTTGTTAACCAAGCCTCAAGATGCAATGGAGGCAAGCAGAATATTCCTGTTTTTCTAATAGTGGTGTTTGGGCCAGCTTGTGCCTTCCTCAACTAATTTCATGATGTAGAGGGTTATTAACGTTTTAAGCACCTCATCCAATTCTAGGTGCGAAGGATCATTAACTAGTATAAAACCCAACAATGAGTTGGGGCCTAACCCACAGGGAGTGGTACATGTTCAAATTCAAGTATGAAGTACAAATGTGATCTAATTAGTTATAGAAATAGAAATTATCGAAAAAGACATGTGAACAAGTTTAAAGGGATGACAACGAATGTCAGATGGGGGGTTTTGGTTTGCAATTTTCAGCTACAATACAAACAAAACAAGAGAAAATAATAATATACGAAGGAATTCTCGGGATGTGATCGATTATAGACAAATTTCACTATATGGGTAATTGAAACTACTAATAAATAGCTACATATCACTAAGTAAGCCAGACTATGAGTGAAATAGTTTTCTCTCGAACAACTATGACGTTTCAAGTGATTTCTTTCATACATCAACAAGTTTAGCAAATAAGAACAACCCACAACCTTAATACATCCTCTCTCTCTCTCTCTCTCTCTCTAGCAAGATGGGTAGGATTAATTTTAGGATTCACTCTTTCGAGTTGAACCCATATCAACCCAATATCTACAAACCATTAATCAAAAGCTTTGGTTCCAAAACCTCTCTCTCAAGCAAGCTAAGAACTCAAAATTAGAATTGCATTTGTAACTACAATTCATAGATTAAAACACAGCTAATGATTAAACCCATTTCAATATAGCATTTAAATCAGTAATTAACAATACCTATAAGCTAATTAAGCCCATAATCACATAATCACACCCTAAGAATTGGGGTTTTAGCTACATATCATAAAAAAGTAAGAATAATTACAATATATATTAGCCATCAACTGGGTAATAGTCTCCAACCCTTTACAATGATCCAAAAATGGTGGAATTCAAAAACCCAAATCCAAATTTATGTGAAAACTACTTGAAAACTTCAAAATTCTCCAAGAACAATGTTTTTTTAGTTATGGGGTAAGAGTTTCTCAATGCTTTTCTTAATACCTTCTCTCTCCTCAAAAGATGAATTTATATTGATTCAAGAGTTGGTTTTTTGGGGTAAATCGATGGTGAAAGTCGGGCTTCGCCGACTGATCGGCGATTCACCGATCTTCTCTGTCGATCGCCTTCCTCTTTCGAGTATTCAACTAATATGCACTGTAACTTCAGGCTCTCTAAGTCGGGAACGCCGAAGGCTTCCACGATACGCCCTTTGCTCCTTTGGATTGCCAATTTGCTCGCACCTCCATTGCGAGTCCTGTAACTTTGGGCGATCAAGGTTGTCTTTGCGGAGTCATTCGGCTATTCACCGAATGCTCACTCCTATCGCCAAGTTGGTTCTTCCTCAGGGCTGGCATACTGGAACTTTAGGCGAGCTGAAGAGCCACTCAGCGGTTCACCGAGTGGTCTTTGCGATCACCAGGATCACCTTTCTCCACATCTTCAGCTTGTTTTGCTCCTTTTTGCCTGTTAGTGTCCTTACCTTGCTCCTTAGCTCACATACCTAAAAATCAAGGCTTTAACATCAGTTTATAGCACAAATTAGGCATTCGGGGACACTAAAACTATCAAAACAAAGATCTAAATGAGTCCAAATCTTGGACTCACAGAGGTTAAACTTTGTCCACCAAGGCTTGGATAGATGGAAGAAATCACATAGTATTTTTACCTCTGCTAGGTTTTGACCTTCTGATCTCATGGTTCTCAACCCACTTCACCAAGTTTTTTTTTTCTTTCTCTTTCTCTTTCTATTTTTTTTATATGGAGGGGTTCTATCTTTTTCAATACAATCCATAAAAAGGGGGAGTTATTCACTTCTTGACTTTTCTTCTTTTTCACCACACCCCCAACTTAGGCTTTTGGCCTAATTTGGTTATTCAAACGAGCCAATACTTTATGAATGTTATAAGTGATGGGATAAAGAGGTCAAAGTTGTTCAAGTTTCTTCCAAGAAAAGGGTAGACTCAAAAGGTGCCAAACTAGGTTCACACATCTCACAAGGTTTGCCACAAAGAGGTATATTGTCAAGTTTGGCTCACTCTTCAAAATTCTTGCCTAAGATCATTTCAATTGTTCAATTCACTCAATCAATCGGACCAACGGGGCAAGTTCTAGGTGTCATCAAATACAATGTTCAAGATGACCTCACCACACAAGGAATTGGTACCAATATCAAACAAGACTCCACACTTTCTAGCTAGCGTGCAATGTTCATTACAAGAGACTCATTTGATAACCGGCTAGTAACAACGAGATGCTACAAGTTCACATATTACCTATGTAACTTAGTTTGGCTTATCGTAGCCGCACAATCATTTTGTTCAATTAAGAGCACTATTTAAGTCATCAGTATTGACCCTAACCGACACTCAAATGCATTTAACGGTGGTCTTCCTAACAAGGTTCCACCCCACCAAAAACATCCAACATTGTCCTCAATGTAACAAGAATAAACGGGCACACAAATAAATATGGACATGCAATAGTATAGAATGAAAAGATCAGGGTTTAGAAAATTCTTCACTAGGTGGCCATTCGGTGAATTTCACAAATGGATTCGGTGAACCGCGTAATCGTGTGTTGCTCACCAAAATATCCAGAACTCTAGCTCTCCAACTGAGGCCAAAAGGCGATGAAAATCGAGCTCTCCGAATCACCTCTGCGGAACGCCGAGTTATATGCTAAGTCATCGAGTTTTGCAGACCTCACTACTAAAAAACTACCGAAAAAAGACGGCCAAAAGCGACGGACTGCGTCATTTTTTTGTCAAAATCGATGGAAAAGTAATGCACTCATGTTCGCCGCTTTTTGGCTCGACGCTTTTCAAAAAGCGACGGACTGCATCGCTTTTATATTTTGTTTTTCAAGATTTTTTTAAAAAGAGCGACAGACAAAGTCGCTATTTTTATATTTTCATTTATTTTTTATTTCCAAAAAGTGACGCGTTTCGTCGCTTTTCTGGAAATTTAAATATTGAAAATCTCATAAAAGCGATGTACTAAAGGACACTGTCCTTCGCTTTTCTGGAAATTAATTTTTTGAAATACCCATAAAAGCGACGGACTAAAGGACCTTGTTCGTCGTTTTTCTGGGTTTATTTGAAAACAATAATGCAAAAAAGCGACGGACAAAACCACCCTGTCCGTCACATTTTTCTGCAATTTTTTGACAGTAGAAACCACCAGTTTCTGCTGCCCACTTACAAATATTAATCTATTCAATTCTTATTAAACCTGCCCAATCAAACAAAATATAATCTAAACATCACACACAACATATAAAACAACAAACTTAAATCAATCTTCAAAAATATCTAAATCATAATGCAAAAACTTATAAAGTCTTTCAAAATGTGTTTCAAAATTTCAAAAAGTCCATAAAAGACACCTAAGTGCGATGTACAAAATCCTCCTCCTCTTCACTGTCGTTGGTGTCCTCGGGAGCCGAAGATGTAGTAGGTCGACGAGCGAGGTTCAACACTTGTTCTTTGATTTGCTGAATGGTCGCACTTATGCTTTGTTGTTTAGCTACTCTTCTCCGCTCAGACTCTGCTAGTGCCGATGTAAGTTGTGCTATTTGAGCCGACATACCAGTAATCTGAACATCGTCAAGTGCCTCGGCTTGACGTGACGATCCAATACCTTGTAAACCTGAATGGAGTTGTCTTACATCGTTTCGAGAGCCTCGACCATAGACTCTACCTTGTGTGTCCTCCCTACCACGTTTTCTATCCAAATATTGTTGGACAGTTCAGGTGTCATTTGGATCGAACTATCTAGATTCTCATTGACGTATTGATTAAACTCATTCTGCATATTAAATATTAGAATTTACATCAATACATATACATATCATAAATATATTCACTATTAATATATATTATTCATATTAAATAACTTACAAAAGTTAATTCGGCCCTTTCCTCCACCACACATCCGGTTCAAACTCATTTTCTTTCTTCTTCACATGAGTCTTCTTGAAAACTTTCGGTACAAGGGGAGTGCACCCCATTTCTTTTTCCTATAAATAAAAATGAAATTTATATTATAACGATATTAATCAACTAATTATTTATTTACAAGTTTGAATTATAACTTACCATCTCTCTTGTAATTGTTCCAACGCTCTTTGCACCTCCAGTGTGCAATAAGCCACCCTTAAGACTACCTCTAGACTTTTTGGCTTGTTCAGACATCGCCTTGAACTTATCTGCGTTCAAATATTGGTGTAATCCATCCATCACATGAGGCAACATCCAACCCAAACACTGATCAGTAAACCAGACTTTCTTTAGCTAGCTAGACAGTCTCACGGATGCCTTCCTCTCAAATGTGGTCGCAATGACCATATTAAACCTCGATTCCCAAGTACACATAGTTTGAAAAATATTAATAATGTTAGATAATTAAAAAAAAGTAAAGGATACTGAAATTAATAAACTTAACTAAAAAAATATTTACCTTAAATTCATTAAACATCGCTTGACGTATATTGTTTGGGATCTCACTGCAGGAGTGATAAGCCTGTGTAAAAAGCCTTCTCACAGAGTCTTTTAAAGCCTGGGCAGCATCCTTTGTAGGATACCACCTGCAAAACACATAATAAACATGTTAGTTCGTGAATAATATATTAAAGATTCTCAAATAAGTAAAATAAAGTAACAAATAGATAACAAAACAAACTTACGATGACCCATCCGGCTCAATCATGATTCTGTTAATCCTGTCACTGTGTCCCAATGCTAGAGCAGACGTCTCATCTGGTGTAGGTGTAGGTGATACACCATGATGCACATAATGCTGAGTCAATGGAGGTGTACCAGTCACATCATCTGCCTGCTCACTACTAGAATCTCTAATCCTCATGGCAGATAACTGAGGAGATGTACCTGTGGAAAATGGAGAGGGAGATGGAGTGCGGCCAACTGATAAGGATCATTCTCGACGAATAGCCTGTAAAGGTAGGTCCTCGTAGTGCCATGGAGGCAGTGCATGTGAAGAGAGAAATCCCCGAATGGTCGATGGTAATTAGGATAATATTGCCGAGGATCCGCCGTACCAAATGGAACAATAAATAAATGAGTATCATAAGTAATGCACTCCGGGGGAGAAGAAAGAATTCCTGAAATATCCTTAGAATCTATAGGTCTCCTAGACTTCTTCTTTTTAGTCTTATTAGGCTGACTGACTCCAAGATGCCCGCGAGATCTATCACCCTCACCCCCTGATGACATCTGTACGCAAATTTACATGGATATTATATTAAAATCATAAATTAAATAACATTAGTATTAGGGAAATAAATAACTTACATACTAGCTATATAGTCTATCATTCTACATTTATTCTTCCTCGCTTGTTTCATTTCCATCGCTCTCCCATTCTTCCTCCTCAGTTGTTTGATTTTCATTGTCATATTCTTCGTTATCAAATAAATCATTTTCCCCATCCTCATTTATTTATTCCTCAACATTTATCATTATCTCATCATCATATACTTCTTCTAATATATGTTGAGGATGTTTTAGTGTGGTTTCCAATTCAACATCAACTTGTTGCTGAACACTTGCAACTTCATTTGGTACGCCACATCTAAGGACATTGTCAATTTCAATTCTTCCACAGGTTTAGTATTTATAACAACCCAACAATCAGCTTTGTCTCTACGCAATGGATATGAAGCATAGTACACTTGTTTAAAAATTGATATCGTTGGAAATAAAGGATCAATATCACCTTCATCATTGCGATTGGGACTGTTTCTCCTACATGACACATCAATCCCAAAGTAATAAGAATAAAAATTATCAGTTTCTCTACCAATATGACCTTGAACAATTGACCCTTCGATCTTTCCCCTTTGCTTAATTGTTTGCTTGGAACTACCCAATTTTCTGCATGTATATATCTATATATGTTAAAAAAGGAAAAAAATTAATGATGAACTATTTTACTTAGTGAATATTTCAATGATAGTTACCTCTCAAATGGATACATCCATCTTGTTTGAATTGGACCTCCGAGGCGGGCCTCTTGTACAAGGTGAATTGGAAGATGCTCCATCACTTCAAGAAACCACATGGAAAGATCTTCTCCAACTTAGTAGTAATAACAAGAATATTTTCTTCCATCCTGTCCAAACTACTCTCCAAAAACTTTCCAGAACATAAATCTTTAAAGAAAAGACTTATCTCTATGATTGGTTTCCATATCCTTTCGGGTAGATGGCTAAAAGCGAAAGGAATTAAAGTTTCCATGAATACATGACAATCATGACTTTTCATACCTATCAATTTTGCTTCATTCATATTTGCCCGCTTTCCTAAATTCAAAGCATAGCCCTCCGACATCCTCAAATTTTTTAACCCACTCACAAATTTCACGTTTCTCATCCAATGTGAATGAAAAACTGGCTTTAGGCTTACCATTTTGTAATTCCTGCAGCCATAACTCTCTTCTCCTACAATATTCCTTTATGTCCATTCTAGCTTTTGGATTGTCTTTTGTCTTGCCCTTAACATCCATCACTGTGTTAAACAAATTGTCAAAATAATTTTTTTCAATATGCATCACATCAAGATTATGTCGTAGCAGATTGTCCTTCCAATATGGCAACTCCCAAAATATGCTGTTTTTGGTCTAATTATGTTCAACACCATATCCAGGAAGTCTAGAAGGTGAAGCTTCTATAACTTTAGGTAATTGAGAAACTCTCTCCCAGATTTGATGCCTTGTGAGTAATGAAGGTGGGGGGTCACTTTCAATCTTATTTTTCCTGAATGCATTTTTCATCTTTCTAAGCTCATGGTCCATTGTCAAGAACTGGCGATGACAATCAAACCATGTATTTTTCTACCATGCTTTAAAGTGAATGCCTTACTATTTTCCATGCAATACGAACATGGTAGCTTTCAAGCTGTCATCCAACCATACATCATCTCGTATGCAGGAAAATCATTAATAGTTCACATTAAAGAAGCACGCATAACAAAATTCTGCTTAGTTGATATATCATAAGTCAAAACGTCTTCAAACCACAATTGTTTAAGCTCATCTATTAATGGTTATATATAGACATCAATCAAACTTTTTGGATTACGGGGACCTAAAATAACACAACTTAGAAAGATGTAGGGACTGATCATGCACATTTCAGGAGAAAGATTATATGGAGTAAGAAATACCGACAAACATGAATAAAGCGAAGCAGCATTAGAGAATGGTGTGAAGCCATCTGCACACAACCCCAATCTAACATTTCTTGGTTCACTAGCAAAATCAGAATATACATTATGAAAATGCTTCCGTGTTTCACCATCAGATTGATGAGACAAGACACCCGGCGGCCTTCTATATTCACGATGCCATCTCATATGTGGGGCAGACCTCATTGATGCATACAACCTCTTTAACCTAGGAATAAGAGCTAGATAATGCATTGCCTTAACTGGGACCATCTTTCTAGCCGGTGTCCTCTTATAACGAGCATGTCCACAAAACTTGCAATTTTCTAATTCACTATCTGTCTTGTAAAACAATATGCAGCAATTAACACAACAATGAATTTTATCTTACGTCAATCCTAACTTGGAAACCAAACACTTTGCCTAATAGATGTTCTTAGGTATGTTGAACTCTGGATTAACTAGTTCCACCAAAAGATCAACCATTGAGTCCATAACCGCATAGGAACATTCCAATCTGATTTAATATTCATTAATCTAACCGCAACTGACAAGGAAGAATACATACTCCCTTCACATAGTGGACGACTAGACTCTTCTAATTGATCATAGAAGCATCTTGCTTCTTTATTAGGGGCTTCATCAAAATATTGTCCAGGTTCCATCCCATCTTGAACCCCAAAGCATCATTGATCATTTCATGAACCCTATCATGTCCAACCCTATCATGTTCAACCCTATCATCATGTTCAATCCTAATTTGACAATGTGGTGAAAGCATATTATGTTCATCCACAAGCATCGAATTATAAAACATACCATTCAATTCATCTCTTTCTCCATGATCAATCCATACAAGATAGGCTTAAATCCATTACGGTACAAATGAACCATGACTGTATCTGGTTCAAAAAACTTTAAGCACCTACATGCACTACAAGGACACCTAAACAATCCATTATTCTTGAAAATATCAAGTGTCATTGTATGTTCAAAAAAAATTCTAACACCGTCAATAAACTCAGGTTTCAAACCAACACCAGTTTCATAATGCATATTATACATCCACAAACGATGATCCATCTACAAATATATAGATTATTCAATTATATTAATAAATTTAATAATAATTTTACTACATTAAACTAATTTATATTGTTAATATAAATACTACATTTCAAGATCTACAAAGTTGAATCTTAACTAATTAATGATTAATAATAATTAAGTTCAAGTTCTAATTAAGTTAAAAATTAAGTTTATATTCCTAATTAACTTTTCAAGTTATTATAAATTAATTAAGTTCAATAAAGTTCTAATTAATTTAAGTTCAAATTAATTAAGGTCAATAAGATTTCAAGTACTTCAAAATTTTAATCAAGTTCAAATAAAATCCAAGTTCTAATAAAGTTAAAAATTAAGTTCTAATTAATTAAGGTCAACAAGATTTCAAGTTCATATTCCTAATTAAGTTCAACTTATAGTAAATTCAAGTTATAATTAATTATTAGTTCTAATTAAGTTGTAATTCAAATCCCTAAAATCCCAAATTGAACTATTAGTCCTAAAATCTCAAATATAATTCAAACTAGTCCTAAATTCCAAATTCAAACTAGTCTTAAAATCACAAATTCAAAGTACTCCTAGAATCCAAAATCAAACTAGTGCTAAAATCCCAAACTCAAACTATTAGTCCTAAAATCTCAAATATAATTCAAACTAGTCCTAAATTCCAAATTCAAACTAGTCTTAAAATCCCAAATTCAAACTAGTCCTAAAATTCCAAAATCAAACTAGTGCTAAATCCCTAATTCAAACTATTAGTCCTAAAATCTCAAATATAATTCAAACTAGTCATAAATTCCAAATTCAAGCTAGTCTTAAAATCACAAATTCAAACTAGTCTTAAAATCCCAAAATCAAACTAGTGCTAAAATCTCAAATGCAAACTAGCTAGCTAGTCCTAATCCCAAATTCAAACTATTAGTCCTAAAATCTCAAATATAATTCAAACTCTAGTTAGTCCTAAATTCCGAAAATCAAACTAACTCAAATAATACCAAATTCAAACAACTCCTTAAATACCCCAATTCAAACTAATCCTAAGATATCCTAATTCAAACAAAATATCAAAATCAAACTTATTAACTCAAGAAATACCCAAATTCAAACAAATCCTAGCTAGGATACCCTAATTCAAACTAACCCTAACATTAAAAATTTCAATTCACTCACTAACTAATAATCCCTAATTCAAACTAACAATCAATAAACACAAAATAAATTAATTAATTACAATTAAATAACTAACAAAATCAAATATATCTCAAATTGAAATTTCATTAGATAAATAAAACCCTAACCTTAAAGGAGAAGGAGAGAATGAAGAGAGAATGGATGGAGGCAGCGACGACGGCGGACGGTGGGCGCCGGAGTGGAGAGAAGGAAGAGAGAATGAGATTTTTTGAAAATGGGAAAATTCCCATTTGTCTTTCAGATATTTAATAAAAAGCGACGGACAACATCTCTATGTCCGTCGCTTTTAAAAAAAATAGTTGACCAACATTTTGACCAAAAAGCGACGGACTAAGAGACACCGTCTGTCGCTTTTTAAAAATAATTGACCATATATTTTGACCAAGAAGCGACGGACTTAAAGATGCCGTCCGTCGCTTTTTTAAAAAATAATTAATAAAATAAAATAAATTAAAAGCGATGGATAGCGTGGTTATTTTTTAATTTATATATAATTATTTTTAATAAAAGCGACGAACGAAGTCGCTAATTATATTAAATAAATAATTATATATATATATTTGGCGCAAAAATCCACAAAAAATAGCGACGGACTAAGAGATGCCGTCCATCGCATTTTGTAAGATAATTTTAAAAATAATTATTTTTCGATAAAAGCGAAGAACAGTGTGGCAAATGGCGTCGCTCTTTGGAGCAACGCCATGCGTCGCTTTTTTGATGGTCGTTTTTTAGCAGTTTTTTAGTAGTGACTCCTAGCAATTTGGAAGGGGTTCAAACGGTGGACAAAGTCGGGCTGGCCGACCTATTCGGCGTGTCACCGACTGAGCTTTTAGCTCACTGAGTTTTACAGAACTTAACCTATCAATCTAGGTGGTTCCAACGGCGGTCGAAGTCGGGCTCGCTGACCTTTTCGATGAGTCACCGACTGGACTGTTGGCTCCCTTAATTGCCATTTTCCAACATTATTACTTTTCAACATGCACAATTAACATCCATTATTTAAAAAACAACTAAAACTTGGGTTGCCTCCCAAGAAGTGCCTTATTTAACGTCATGGAACGACATGGAAATGCCCTCAAGCATCTTCCAAATATACCACTTCAATAACTGAAATCTCATGACACTTTCCAAAGTAAAGCTTTAAACGCTACCCATTCACCTTGAAGGCTGGACCCTACTTATCTTCCACTTCAATAGCCCCATTCATGAACACTCATGTCACTTTAAATGGGCCAGACCATTTCGACTTGAGTTTGCCCAGAAAGAGTCTCAGTCGAGAATTGTAAAGCAACACAGTCTCCGACTCAAAATTCTCTCCTAAGGATCTTAGAGTCATGCCATTTCTTCATTTTCTCCTTGTAGAAAGCTGAGATTTCATAAGCCCGTAATTGAAATTTTTTCATCTCATTCAGCTGATCTAATCTCCCTTTCGAAGCATTTACCCAATTCAGATTTAATGCCTTTAATGCTCATAGTGCTTTGTGTTCAAGTTCAACTGGTAGGTGACAGGATTTCCCAAAATCCAGTTAATATGGAGACATACCAATAGGCGTTTTGTAAGAAGTGTGATGCGCCCATAGGGCATCATCGAGTTTTCGGGACCAATCTGTCATATGTGCATTCACGGTTTTTGCCAAGATACTCTTAATTTCCCTATTCGAGACTTCAACCTGGCCACTTGTTTGAGGATGATACGGCGTTTCTACTTTATGTTTTACTCCGTATTTACTCAGTAAGGATGCAAAAAATCGGTTGCAAAAATGTGAGACTCCATCACTAATAATAGCACGTGGGTGCCGAATCTTGCAAAGATGTAGCGCTTCAAGAATTGAACTACTCTCTTCTCTTCGTTGTTTGGTAATGCAACAAATTCCACTCATTTAGAAACATAGTCCACGGCCACCAAAATATACTTATTTCCAAACGAACTCACAAATGGGCCCATGAAGTCTATTCCCCAGACATCGAACAATTCAACTTCTAAAATAGGATTAACAGGCAATTCATGATGTCTAGACACCCCGTCTTTCTTTTGGCATTTTATACATCTCTTGACAAGTCCATGGGCAACTTTGTAGAACCACTTTGAAGTACTTTAGCGGTTGTTCTCACACCACTATGATGACCACCAACCGGTGAAGCATGACAAGTATTGAGAATGTCATTGACTTCCTCTTCAGGCACACAACGCCTAATAATATGGTCTGCACATTCTCTGAATAAATATGGCTCATCCCAAAAGTATCTCTTGACATCGAACAAGAATCGATTTTGTTGATAGAAGTTTAGGTCCTCCGGCAATAGTCCACACACTACATGGTTAGCAAAATCAGCATACCAAGGAGTTTGCTTTAGAGTGACGATGAATACTTGTTCAACGGGAAATGAGTCATTGATGTCTAACTCCAACTCTTCTTTCTCCTTACTCTCCAACCTAGATAGATGATCAGCCACCTGATTTTCACAACCTCTTCTATCCTTGACTTCAAAGTCGAATTCTTGTAACAACAGCACCCATCTTATCAACCTTGGTTTGACATCTTTCTTTGCCATTAACTAACACAGAGTTGCATGATCAGTGTGCACCACCACTTTGGTGCCTAGCAAGCATGCCCAAAAATTTTCAAATGCATATACCAGCACAAGTAATTCTTGCTCAATAACCATGTAGTTACGTTGAGCACCATTCAAAGTTTTACTTGCATAGTAAATTTGAAGGAATAGCTTATTGCACTTTTTCCCTAACACAACACCCGATGCCGTACCGCTTGCATCACACATTACTTCAAAAGGTGCCGAACAATCAGGGCTAATAATTATCGGAGTGGAGATCAACTTCTCTTTCTAGCACTTAAAGGCTGCCTTACATGCATCATCAAAGCTAAATTTCACCTCCTTCTACAAAAGCTTGCACAATGGGTGTGCAATATTTGAAAAGTCTTTGATGAACCTCCGGTAGAAACCGGCATGCCCCAAGAAACTACGAATACTTTTTATCGAGAGAGATGGTGGTAGCTTCTCAATTACCTCAATCTTTTCCTTGCCAACCTCCAACCCTTTTTTTGACACCTTGTGACCCAAAACTTTACCTTTCCTAACCATGAAGTGACATTTCTCCCTATTTAGGACCAAATTGGTTTCCACACATCTTTGAAGGGGCTATTTAAGGTGCGCTAAGCATGCTTCAAAAGTATCGCCCACAACTGAGAAGTCATCCATAAAGACTTCCATTGAATCTTCTACCATATCAGCGAAAATAGACAACATGCAACGTTGAAACGTTGTCGGGGGATTACACAACCCGAAAGGCATCCTTTTGAAAGTGAAAGTTCCATAGGGACAAGTGAAAGTGATTTTCTATTGATCTTCCGGTGCAATAGAGATTTGATTATACCCAGAATAACCATCTAAGAAATAATACATCTCCGCTCCGAAAGTCGATCGAGCATTTGATCCATGAAAGGCATGGGAAAGTGATCTTTTTCGGTCCAAGAATTTAACTTCCCGTAGTCCATGCATACTCTCCATCCGGTTACAGGTCTCATAGAAATAAGTTCCCCCTTTTCATTAGGAACTACCGTGATGCCGCCCTTTTTTGGTACACATTGCAGCAGACTCACCCATTTGCTATTCGCAATAGGGTAAATCACACATGCATCCAACCACTTTATTATCTATTTTTTTACCGCCTCTTGCATCGGTGGGTTCAATCTCCTTTGATGTTCGACACTCGGCTTGCACTCACTATCAAGTTGGATCTTGTGAATGAATATGCCGGGTAGAATGCCTAAAATGTCAACAATAGTCCACCCTATAGCCTTTATATACCTTTTCAACACCTTAAGGAACAATCTTACTTGTCACTCAAGAAAGTCAGCTGCAATGATTGCGGATAAGGTGTTATTTGCCCCCAAGAATACATATAGAAGATGAGCGGGGAGCACTTTCAACTCAAGCTTTGGTGGCTCCTCCGTGGATGGTTTGGCGGAAGGATTTTCTCGATTCTTTTGATCAATATCTAGCTTCAATGGGTTCCTTGAGTATTCACCTAATCCTGACAGAGCAGCTACCACTTCATCATAACCTTGAACTTCGGTCTTATCATAATTTGCAAGAACATCCTCAAGAGGTTCACTCATGCACATTAGATGGCTCACACTAGCCACCACCTCATCAATTACATCAATTGTCAAAACCACATGAATGTCACTCGGGTGTTTCATTTATTTGCACACATTAAAGGTGACCTCATCTTTGTTCACCCAGAACTTCAATTCCCCGCTTTCAACATCCACTAGCGCTCTTTCGGATGCTAAAAATGGTCGTCCCAAAATAATGGGAATTTCAACATATATCTCACAGTCAAGAATAACAAAATCAGCCGGAAAGATAAATCGATCAACCTTCACCAATATATTATAGGGTATCCCAACGGGGTCCTTGATCTACCGATCCACCATAATAAGCCTCATTATTGTGGATTTTAGTTCACCCAGCCCAAGTTGTTTACAGATTGCATAGGGCATTAGATTTATACTTGCCCCCAAGTCACATAGAGCTTTAGCAAATTTAAGCATACCAATGGCACATGGTATGGTGAATGCCCCCGGATCTTCTTTCTTTGTAATTATCTCACTAGTCATAATGGCACTACAATTATGAGAGACTTTAATTGTCTTGAAGTCCATGGTTCTCTTATTGATGACTAGCTCCTTCATGAATTTGGAATAACCCGGTATCTCCAACAATGCTTCCGCTAACACTAGGTTTATAGAGAGTGTTTTGAATACTGATAGAAACTTCTTGAATTTCTCATCCTAATTCTTCTTCTTGAAATGTTGTCACACAATTTTACCATCTTTGAGGTTGGGAGGAACCTCACATAGAATGCCTCGGTGAGTTCCTCCCATGATAGAATAGAGTCTCTCGATAGCTCTGCTAGCCATTTAGTTTCTTCCCCCATTAAAGCGAAAGGGAACAACCTTAACCGAATTGATTCTTACGAAATATCCTTGAGTGAGATCGGACTGCATGTCTCCACAAAATTCCGAATACGCTCATGGGGTTTCTCATGATCTTACCCTCCAAATATGCCTTTCACTTGCAAAAGTTGCATCATTGTATTTATCACATGGAATGTAGCATGGACCTCAATCGGAGGTAGCCGGATGGCACCCACACCTCCAAATAAAGCTTCATTGGCACGAAAGAAATCGCCATCATCATCTTGATTACAATGTTGGTTCACGGTGCTTTCATTCACACTCATCCTGTCACCTGATCACCACAACTTACAACAAAAAGGTAAGTTTATTCAACTATAACACAAAAAGATCACAATTTAACTTTAATAATAGAATTTTAAACAACATGATGAGTCTGAGATTTGGACTCATTTAGGGCTTTGTTGTTATAGTTTTAGTGTCCTCAAACGCCTAATTTATGTTATAAACTGATGTTAAAGCCTTGATTTTCAGGTATGTGGATTAAGGAGCAAAGCAAGGACACTAACAGGCAAAAAGGAACAAAACAAGCTGAAGAAGTAGAGAAAGGCGAGCCTGGTGATCACCAAGACCACTCAGCGACTCGCCGAGTAGCTCTTCAGTTCGCCTAAAGTTCAGTGTGCCAGCCCTGAGGGAAGAAACCAAGTCGGCGACAGGAAAGAGCCAGTTAGTGAATCACCGATCAGTTCCGTGATTACAAGAACAATCGCCCAAAGTTACAAGACTTGAGGATGTTGAGAACCAATGCAAAGAGATGATAGAAGAGTGCAAAGAGTGGTTCTCCGAACCACTCGGCGAACCCGACTTACCTCGCCAAATGGCTCTTCGTTGCTAATTTTTGGTGACTATAAATTAGATTTTGAACTATTAATTTAGGGGCTTGCTACCATTTAGAATAGTTTTCTTTTGAAGTTTAATAGTTCTGTAGTAGACTTGAAGGCTTTTTAAGACTCAATTCAAAGATTTTGCAAGTGGGTTACTAATTTTCTTTAAGTTGGAGCATTGTAAAGGCGTGAATACTCTTACCTAATTGATGGATAATCGATTTGGTAATTGTTTTTATCTTTTTATAATGTTTGGCTAAAACCCCAATTCTTGGGGTGTGATCATGTGATTATGGATTGAATTAGCTTATGGGTATTTTTAATTGCTAGAATAAATGCTATATTGAAGTGGGTATAATCACTTGCTGAAGTTTAATGTATGAATTGTAGCTACAAATGCAATTCTAATTTTGTGTTCTTTGCTCAAGAGAGAAGTTTTGGGACTAAGTCTTGCGATTAATGGTTTGTAGGTATTTGGTTGATATGGGTTCAGTTTGAGAGAGTGAATCCTAAACCCAATCCGACCCATCTAGCTTGAGAGAGTGGATGAATTAAGGTGTGGGGTGTTCTTAATTGTTATGCTTGTTGATGTTCGAAAGATATCGCTTGAAGCGGGATAGTTGTTCGAGAGAAAGGTATTTCACTCATAGTATAACCTACCCACAGATATTTAGCTATGTATTAGTAGTTACAATTACCCATAATGTGAAATTTTGTTTAATCGATCACATCCTGAGAATTCCCCTCTATATTGTTAATTTATCGTTGTTTGACTGTGTTGTAGTTTATAATTGCAAACCAAAACCCCACATTGATAGTTGTTGTCGCCCCTTTGACTTGTTTACTTGTATTTTTCGATAATTTCAATTCCTATAACTATTTAGATCACATTTGTACTTCATAACTGAACTTTGAACACGTACCGCTCCTTGTGGGTTCGACCCTGTTGGATTTTATACTTCTTAACGATCATTTACACCTAGAATTTGATGAGGTGTGCTTGAAACGTTAAATCAAAATGGCTCCCCCTGCTGGGGAGTGGTATTGTTTAGAAATTCTTTTATTGAAATTGAATTGTGATCTTTTTTGTTGTAGTTGAATCGACTTACTTTAGTTTTTGTTTTGTGTTGCTTATGTTAAACAGAGGACGAAATGAGCATCAACTGGAGTAATGGTAGCCAAGTGGGCCACCAAGACGATATTGGGAACCTCAATGATGTAAATGACCCCAATGTTAATGTCCCAATCCAATTGGGTGGTGTTGGTGCCATTCGTCTACCTCCGGCTGAAGGAAACACTGTTTTTCACATCACTAGCACAATGCTTCAGCTCCTACAATTGAAGGGAGTATTTGAGGGGATGCCTCCTGAGGATCCCCATGAGCATATTCAGAATTTCATGTACATTTGTGGTCCATTATCATTTAAGAACATATCGCAAGAATCAGTCCGTCTCAGGTTGGTCCCATTCTCTTTGATGGGTGAAGCTTCCAAATGGTTATTTGAGTTACCAAGGGACTCCGTCACCTCTTAGGATGAGCTGATCATAGTATTCCAAGTGAGATTCTTTCCCCCATCAAAGATGATGATACTCAGAGATAGCATCCAAGGTTTTAAGCGCTTGGAATGAAGGTAAACCAATCCACGAGATGTGGCTGAGGTTTAAGAAGTTGGTACGGCAATGTCCAACTCATGGACTTCCAAATAATGTGCTGCTACAATACTTCTATAGGAGCGTTGACTCGGTGAAGAAAGGAGTTGCTGATCCACTTGTTACCGGTGTTATCATGCAACAACCCTATAAAGTAGCATCTCAACTCACTTGATTACATGACTAAGATCAATAGGGAATGGTACACTTGTGAAGACCAAGTCTTTCCTCTCAATTTTAGAATGACAAAAGAGCAGATAAAATATGATCAAGAGAGAGACCAAAACATGGCCAAAATGACGACCCAGCTGGATATCTTGGCTAAAAATGTCATAAATGTTGGTACAAAGATTGTTAATGTTATGGGTGTTGGTGGAGTAAACCCCGATGAAGCACAATTTGAAACGCTGTAAAATGAGGAAGTTAACTTCCTATCCAATCAAGGAGGAGGTTATCGTGCAAACTACCTAAGACCGGGTGGAAATCAAGGTTGGAATAGAAATGAGGGCTGGAGAGACCGTGACAGAGATTGGCGTGATCGTAACGCCACTTGGAAGGAAAGAGAGGGGGATAAAGATAGGCATGTCCCTCCCCATGAGTGTCAAAAGCCCAAGGAATCTGAAGGTGGCCGTACAGAAGATATGCTCTCACGCATTCTCATCAAAGTTGAAAGGTCAGACAAAGTGTTGAAAGAGGATGTCTCAACTCTCAATCAGACGGTGACTTCTCATTCAGTCTCTATTAAGCAGCTGAAGACCCAAATGGGTCAAATTTCTTCTCATTTAAATCCAAGACAACAAGGTGGGGGGGCTACCTAGTAAAACAATGGCAAACCCCAAAAATGAAGCTTGATTTGGTATCATCGTCATGCCACGACGTTAACTAATGCGCTTCTTGGGAGGCAACCCAAGTTTTAATGCTTTAGTTTTTTATTTTGAATAACGGGTGTTGATTGTGCAGGTTGAAAAGTGAAACGTGTTGGAAGATGGGTAGTTTCGCAAGCCAAAAGTCCAGTCGGCAACACATCGAGCAGGTCGACGAGCCCTGACTTGGAGCGCCATTGGAACCACCAAGCTTGAAGGGGACTTCTGTAAAACTAGGCAGACAACATGCTTAATCAGCGATTCGCCGAACTGGTCGGCAAATCCGACTTTGTCCGCCATTTGAACCCCTAAAATTGTTGAATGTCCTGTAAAACTAGGCGAGGAAAATACCACTTAGCGCATCGTTGAGTGGGACAGCGAGCTTGACTTACTCCGTCAATGGTGCCACGAACTGAAAGGTTTTAAAGGCCAAACGATTTAAAATTTCTAAATCCTTCATCTTCTCTCATTTCTAACTCTTGTGCATTCTCTCCGAACGTTAAATCTACCATATTCAACTCTTTTACCCGCATTATTGTGTGATTTCATGCTCGGAATTGGAGAACATTGTCACCTAGCTATTCAAACTTGAAATTCGGCATTAAGGTTGGTTTTTCGAACCCGGCACTTTAATTTTGTGGTTGAAATCAAATGCAATAGGTAATGTGTTGTTGATTTGTGTTGGGTAATGAGTTTAATCATGCTTTATGTGTTGGTTTGCCCGTTTTGAATTAAAATATGTGCCCAAAGGCTTAAAATTGATCGATTCCCATGTCTTGTTTGTTAAAATTGGTTCTAAATTGTTGGGTTGAGGTTTATTTGTGTTGGGTTTAGTGGGGTGAAGTCGAAGTAGCCCCGAATTGTGCAAAATGACGTAATTTTCCCAATAATGGAGTGTTTGATGTGATTCTTAAGGGAAAAGTCATCAAATGGCTAATTTTGGCCAAATCGAGGGAAGTCTGAGTACCCCGAGGGAATGGGTCGTATGTGTCTACCTTTAATTGGATGATGTTTGTGTTTGATTTTGAATTTGGGGGTTGCGGGCTTGATTTTGGGAAATGGGGTTGAAAACTGGCAGGTTGGGCCGTTTGGTGAGCTGCGTCAAGCTCGCCAAGTGTTTCAGCGGTTCACCGAAATCCCCCTTTGATCGCCCTTAATTTCATATTTTGTCTAAGTTTGTTCTATAACTTTCGGCGGGATGTCTGAGCTCGCCGAGTTCACTCGGCGACTCATCAAAGGTTCTCTTGATTGCTCTTTTTGAGCTCCTAACCCTTAAAACAAACTGTAATTTTTGGCGAGCTACTCCCAGCTCACAGATTAGTGTCGACGATTCACCGAATGGCCCTGAACATCGCCAACCTGTCTTGATTTTGGAAAATTTTCATACTGGTACTTTTGGCGAGCTCGACCTGGCTCGCCTTAGTGACTCGGTGACTCACTGACTGGTTCAGTGAGTCTTTCTGCAACTAAATGTTTGCACTTTTCTTGGACTGTTTCTAACACTTTTCTATATGTTTTGAAGATATGGCTAGAATAAAATTGCATGACAGTGGCATGCCTTCCCGAAAGCGGGCAAGAAGAGTCGTGATAAATGAGGATGCAACTGCATCCAAGGCAAAAGCATCTAAGCTCCCTACAAAGGGAGAAGAAGGCAAGGGAAAGGGTAAGGCACCCGTGGTAGAGTCACCGGAGGTCAGCTCCGACAGTGAGGGATTCTACGAGACTTACCTCACCTCATCAGACAATGAGGGAGATTCCCAGGACTCTCAGGCTTCCATCTCTGAGCCTGAGGATGACCAGCTTCTACATACCCGGAGAGTAGAGCTTCGCTCCAAGGGGATGCATGATCCGTCTAGTATCCGGGTGCCTTAGACTCCTCCTCCTCCCCCAGCTTCAGTTCAGATTATGGTCCCAGCGCCACCGATACATGGTCCTCCTTCCCGGTCTCTCAATAGACTAAAGGCCGAGGGACTGAGAACTCTCATTAAAGAGAAGAGGTTATCCACATATGGTGTGGTGGACAGGTATCCGGAGATATGGAGCACCCGTAAGTCCCAAAAATTCCAGCTCTTCACTAAACCATGGGGTCCCTACATTCCTAACTGGGTCCGGGAGTTCTACTTAGCCTACATAGCTTTGGTACCACAAAGGAAGAGGAAGGCCAGTACCTTCAAACCAGTGGATTATGTGGTTTTCTGGGGGAAGGAAGTAAAATGTGATAATGATGATATAAACTCCGTCTTGGAATGCATTTACAATTTCGCATATGACTACCAGAGTATGATCAAGAAACCGACATTGGAAGATATGAAAAGTTGGCTGGCCCTTCTCCTTTCTAATAGTACTCCTAGGTGGATTAAGGTCGGAGTGCCAATAGAGAAGAAATACCTCAATGTGGCAGCGAGGTGTTGGTTCGGGTTTATTAGTAGCACAATCATGCCATCACAGAACGAGTCTACCCTCCGCCACACAAAAGGGACCGTCTTGGATCCATTCTTGCTAGGAAGAGACTAAATTTAGGTATGACCGTTGGGCAGGGGATGGCCATGAGGGCCAAGTAGAGCTAGATATCTCTTCCCTTTCCGGTGTTGATCACCGAGATGTGTAGATGGACCCGTGTTCCGTAAGATGAGAGGGTGGATGTGGAAGTGACTCCCACCTCCTTTACTTACATCCGGTGTATTGAGGCTGAGTACCAGTAGGATGAGGATGAGAGAAGGAGAGCAACCCCGGTGGTTACATCCCCGGCGGTTGATATTGAGATATTACCTATAGAGGTCGTATTGACTACTCCAGCCACTGGGCCTTCAGGTATTTCTAGCTGTGCCCCCTCTATGATTCCGAGTTCTTCTGATGCTCCCCCACCTCCTAGATCCGCTGCATCTCGACCTCTGATATACCGTGAGTTTACGGTATTTTTAATACATTTCACTTAAGAGTTGTGTGTGTCTAAGGACATTTTGTATTATAACTAATGTTTATTGTGCTATATTTGAAGGAAATATACTTGGACGAGGTTGAGAGAGAGACAATTGAGATTCTGCAGAAGTGGCCACCCATGGAAGTGACCTACGGACCGTAGGTCCAGTCACGGTCCGTCTTTGGGCTGGCGTGGAATGATCCTCAGGGAAATCTGACTAAGTGTGGAACTACGAAAGAGAGTGGTGGACCGTAGGTCAACCCACGGGCCATCCTGCACAACCGTCGATTGATTCAGAGATTTTTTTAGTTCCAGTACCTGAGGAAAAGTTCTAAGTGTGAAGCCACGAAAGGGGACCCACGGACCATAGGTTGACCTACGGTCCGTCCTGCAGGTCTATTATTTGTATTTGGAAGATTGAAGGTTCCAGCTTCTGAGAAAATGTCCAAGTCTTGAGCCATCGAAGGGACCTACGGACCGTAGGTCAGTCTCATAAATCGAAGCCACGTCCAAAAAAGTTTATTTCCTTATTTTGTTTCCTTTTTGCTCAGGACAAGTTTTTCTATAAATAGGGTAGGTAAACCTCTTTTTTGGGGGGTTAGACACCATAGTATTATTTTAGCTCTTGGTGTTTCCTTGGGAATTAAGTTGCAAACTTTGGCAATTTGATTTCCTAATTTCGGTTTATAAGATTTTTTCTTTGAATTTCAATTAGAGATTATGGGTTTCTTCTACCCAATACGTAAGTTCAAGAATTCTTCTTCTACAATTATGAATTGTGTTCTTACAAGCATGAGTAACTAAAACAACAACTAGGGTTGTGGGACCCATGAGCAATTAACAACGTATGAATAATAACTAAGTAATTCTTGAATAGTGTTGATGCATGCATTGATAATTCTTTCATTTTGAAGTCTTTTAACTAGTACACACGTTAGAACTCGCCTTGTTGCTACTTGCCGGACCAAGGAGGTAGTTAATAAGAAAAGAATTATCAACAGAGATTTAGTGTGATACTATATAATAGACTAATGTCAATTGGTGCGATGGTGAAAAACCAAGCCATACATTGATGTGATGTCTAATCTGAGGTAAAGGTAAGGGTTAGTAAATTATACACACATAGCTGGACCAAGGTGAGGGGGTGAAATTCCCTATTTGGTGGACCAAGCACTTAGGGATACATAACTTACCACTTTGCATGTGATACACTAGGAAAGGATTACTATTATTAGGATTACCGTGTTAAGAGCTTATGGGGAACACATATACCCTAGTTTCTCTCTCTCATTGATAACAACAACGTTCGAATCTTGCTCACTTGTTACTTAACAATCAATCAGTTATTTGTTTCACAACCCCTCCCCCCATTTACTTACTTGTTTCAGAAATAACTTGATTAAACGGATATACATAATAACTAAGTAATTCTTGAATAGTGTTGATGCATGCATTGATAATTCTTTCATTTTGAAGTCTTTTTAACTAGTACACACGTTAGAACTCGCCTTGTTGCTACTTGCCGGACCAAGGAGGTAGTTAATAAGAAAAGAATTATCAACAGAGATTTAGTGTGATACTATATAATAGACTAATGTCAATTGGTGCGATGGTGAAAAACCAAGCCATACATTGATGTGATGTCTAATCTGAGGTAAAGGTAAGGGTTAGTAAATTATACACACATAGCTGGACCAAGGTGAGGGGGTGAAATTCCCTATTTGGTGGACCAAGCACTTAGGGATACATAACTTACCACTTTGCATGTGATACACTAGGAAAGGATTACTATTATTAGGATTACCGTGTTAAGAGCTTATGGGGAACACATATACCCTAGTTTCTCTCTCTCATTGATAACAACAACGTTCGAATCTTGCTCACTTGTTACTTAACAATCAATCAGTTATTTGTTTCACAACCCCTCCCCCCATTTACTTACTTGTTTCAGAAATAACTTGATTAAACGGATATACTAGTGAGTTAAGTTTAAGTCTAAACCATATTCCTCGTGGGATCGACCCCAACCTACAAATTGGGTTCTTTATTTGACAACGATCATTTATACTTCTTTAGGGAGGTGTAATTTGAGCTTATCAACCTCCGCTCACCCAGGCCTTGCTACTATGGATGGGGCACCTAGCCCATTTTACTGATATGCGTGCCTTTAGGCTAGAGGTCACGATTCCCAGGATGTTTGAGAGAGCTCTCACTGTTGCATTGAAACCTCTCAGAGTTTTCATTGATGCCCTTACGATGAGGATAGATATGTGTGAGAGAGGTCAGAAAGATACTCATAAGGTGACAGCCTTAAAGGTCGCGATTGTGGAGTTAAGGAAACATGTGGACCCGCTGAAGTCCACTGATATGTCGCTGATTTTTGGGACTGTGGAGATCCCTGATGACCCGAGTGCAAGTATTCCAGCTCATTTTATATGCCTCCGGCTACCACCGGAGATGAGGTTAGAATTGATGATGCGGCTGCAGAGTCTGAGGCTGAGACTGATGAGGAGCAACTTGGTGTACAAGAGGAGATTGTGTTTGAGGGCCTGACTGATTTAGAAGAGGCTATGGTACATTTTGTTGTTCAGGCCTCTTTGACAGATACTATTATGGCATGCTCTAGTGCAACTACAATTGATGAGACAAAGAGCACTGATGCCCCGACAGATGGAGCGACTGAGATGCAGACTTCACCCATGCTTAGCCTGGCAAGATGATTTTTCCCTCTCTCTCTATTATTTTGTGATAATTTATGGTTGTTTTAGTTGCATTCTAGGACAACTGCTTCTTTTTATTGGGTGGGTGAGGTATTTCTATACCTACCTCTTGTGATTTCGACTTGTTTGTTAATATTGGGCTTATTTTGTTGATATATATATATATATATATGTTTTGATCTTGATCTTGTGGATGTTTTAGCTTGTGGCCCACTATTCTGAATGAAAGTATTGGTTGTGATCAATACCGATGACTTAAATAGTGCTTTTAATGGAGCGAAATGAATGTACGGCTACGATGAGGCAAACAAAGTTGCATAGACAATATGTGAACTTTTAGCAGCTCGTTGTGACTAGCTGATTGTCGAATGAGTCTCTTGTGATGAACATTGCATGCTAGCTTGAAGGTGTGGAGTCTTGTTCGATATTGGTACTAATGCCTTGTGTGATGAGTTTACTTTGAACATTGTGTGTGATGACACCTAGAATTTTCCCCGTTGGTCCGGTTGATTGAGTAATGCAAGCGCTTGAAATGATCTTAGGCAACAATTTTGAAGAGTGAAAAATAATTTGACAATATACCTCTTTTGTGGCCAACCTTGTGAGATGTGTGAACCTTACTTGGCACCTTTTGAGCCTTACCATTTTCTTGGAAGAAACTTGAACAATTGTGACCTATCTTTATCCATTTACCCATAACTTTCATGAAGTATGGTTTGTTTGAATATTCAACTTAGGCGGGGTTTGGTGAAAAAAGAAGGAAAGTCAAGAAGTGTGAGAAATCCCCCTTTGAGTAGTGGTTTGGAAAAAGATGGAACCCTCCATGTAAAAAAAGAAGAGAAAAGAGAAAAGAAAATGAAAAATAAGAAAGAAAAGAAAATGAATGAGAAAAGTGTGAAATAAAGTAGTGGAAATTGCAAAAGAAATGGGGTATCCGGTGTTTCATATGAAATTGAATAATGGGGTGGATTTTGAGCATGTTTGAAGTGTTAAAGAAAAGGAGGAAAGTGATGTTCATACTTCATGAAGGTAGAAACCACTAAGACTAAATGACCATACCCTTGACACTAAGCCCCGTTACAAGCCTTGGAAAGACCTTTGTGATCTTGAGTGAGCTGAAACGAATGTTAATTGGAAAATAAGGGCAAACCTATGAGTGAAGTCATGCATGTGTTCATCTTTGTGAGTGTGAGAGTTGTATGTAATCTAGAACTTTAAATTGTTGAAGAATTTTGCGTGAATATGGAATCATTTTTGTTGTAAGGGCATTTGAGTACCTTTATTGAATTTGAACTTGCATTTGAAGCAAGTATTGTGAACTTGAGCATCTTTGATAATGGTGAGTCACAATTTGAATCTTTAAGTTCACAATTGATCATTGTATGAGTAGTTTGAACCTTGTTTTGTGCATTGATGGTTGAGTCTTATGCAACACTATTTGTAGACATCCTTATTGAACTGTTGATCTTGAGTTTTACTTGAGGACAAACAAAAGTTTAAGTTGGGGGTGTTGATGAGTCTGATATTTGGACTCATTTAGGGCTTTGTTTTGATAGTTTTAGTGTCCTCAAACGCCTAATTTATGCTATAAACTGATGTTAAAGCCTTGATTTTCAGGTATGTGGATTAAGGAGCAAAACAAGGACACTAACAGGCAAAAAAACAAAACAAGCTGAAGAAATAGAGAAAGGCGAGCCTGCTGATCGCCAAGACCACTCGGCGAGTCGCCGAGTGGCTCTTCAGTTCGCCTAAAGTTCCAGTGTGTCAGCCCTGAGGGAAGAAACTAAGTCGGCGATAGAAAAGGGGCAGTAGGACAATCGCCGATCAGTTCCGCAATGACAAGAATGATCGCCCAAAGTTACAAAACTTGAGGATGTTGAGAGCTAATGCAAAAAGGTGATAGAAGAGTGAAAAGGGCGGTTCGCCAAACCACTCGGTGAACCCGACTTACCTTACCAAACGAATCTTAGTGGCTAATTTTTGGCGACTATAAATTAGATTTTGAACTGTTAATTTAGGGACTTGCTACCATTTAGAATAGTTTTCTTTTGAAGTTTGATAGTTCTGTAGCAGACTTGAAGGCTTTTTGAGACTCAATTAGGAGATTTTGCAAGTGGGTTACTATTTTTCTTTAAATTGGAGCATTCTAAAGGCATAAATACTCTTACCCAGTTGATGGATAATTGATTTGGTAATTGTTTTTATCTTTTTATGTTGTTTGGCTAAAACCCCAATTCTTAGGGTGTGATCATGTGATTATGGGTTGAATTAGCTTATGGGTATTGTTAATTAATAGTTTCAATGTTATATTAAAGTGGGATTAATCACTAACTGAGGTTTAATTTATGAATTGTAGTTGCAAATGCAGTTATAATTTTGTGTTCTTAGCTTGCTCGAGAGAGAAGTTTTGGGACTAAGGCTTGTGATTAATGGTTTGTAGGTATTGGGTTGATATGGGTTCAGCTCGAGAGAGTGAATCCTAAACCCAATCATACCCATCTAGCTCGAGAGAGTAGATGTATTAAGGTATGGGTTGTTATTAATTGTTATGCTTGTTGATGTTCAAAAGAAATTGCTTGAAGCATGATAGTTGTTCGAGAGAAAGCTATTTCACTCATAGTCTAGCCTACCCACTGATATTTAGCTATGTATTAGTAGTTACAATTACCCATAATGTGAAATTTACCTATAATAGATCACCTCCCGAGAATTCCTCTCCATATTGTTATTTTATCGTTGTTTGACTGCATTGTAGTTGATAATTGCAAACCAAAACCCCCCATTTGACATTTGTTGTCACCCCTTTGACTTGTTTACTTGTTTTTTTCGATAATATCTTTTCCTATAACTATTTAGATCACATTTTTACTTCATAATTGAACTTTGAACACATACCGCTCCCTGTGTGTTAGACCCTAACTCTTCGTTGGGTTTTATACTACTTAACGATCATTTACACCTAGAATTGGATGAGGTGTGCTTGAAACGTTAAATCACAATACCACTCCCTGGCAGCGGTGCCCTTTTGATTAACGTTTCAAGCACACCTCATCCAATTCTAGGTGCGAACGATTGTTATCTAATATAAAACCCAACAATGAGTTGGGGTCTAAGCCACATGCAGTGGTACGTGTTCAAATTCAAGTATGAAGTACAAATGTGATCTAATTAGTTATCGAAATAGAAATTATAGAAAAAGACATGTGAACAAGTGTAAGGGGATGACAACTGTAACACCCCGACTTTTCAAAACGTCTAAATTGACTCGTATCTTCGTGGAAAGACCAAGAGGGTGGGTAATAATTTAAGAATGATGTGTTATGTGACATTTTAATTGTTTAAGGGTTGTATCTCAAGTTTTGAAGTTAAGTAAGTGGCAAAATAATAGTTGGCGAAAGTTACCATAAATTCATTTTTAAAGATTTGTTTGAAATTTGGGTCAAATGTCTCGGACAATTTCTCCCACTATATAAAGAGTTATGGTTCCCACGAACTATAAAATTGAAGGTCTATGAGTCTAGTTTCCAACGCATCAACCTGTTCGTTCATACGACTTCAAAATGGATAGATATTCGCGTTTTCGTAAGACTGTGCAAGCATGAAAGTGAGGTGGGTCCTCTAGGTCGGTGGAACTTTATATATATCATCTTCTTCGACTTTTATTCATTTTACCTTCATTTTTCTTAGTGAATAACTATAAAACTCACAAAACCCACTTCTAGGATCAGCCAAGCTACATATTTTTGTGACTTAAGTCCTTGACAAAAGTTGTTCTACACGTTGAGCTCGTCAACATGGTATAATTTATTTTATCGATTTCCTAGCATATCATACTTTGGTATGTGGAAAGCAGGGGTTTGGACATATTTTAAAGTTTTGAGGAGTATTACGAACTTAAAATCAAGGTAAGACTCTTCTTCCATCGACTCTAGCTTTGATAAGTTGGAAATAGCAATTTGCGACGAAAATACATATCTTTTATCGGATTATCGTGGTATCATCTATTCTTTGGTGTTGATTATGGTCCTTCCTTGTTGTAGTATCGATGGGGGTTGTGATTAAAGTCGTTAGGTCACGTGAATTCAGCTAAAAAGGTATATTAAGGCTATTCCCTACTTACAACATGTTTCCTTAAAGCTTAGGAGCAATGTAATTGGGTTGTAATCCTTGGTATACTTGTAGCCATTATTGTTGATTGTTGGCTGATCGAGTTCATATAATCCTCCCTTGTCGGGATTCTTATTCAGTTAGTAGTGTCCCTATGTTGGACACGACTTAGAGGCTATTTTTATAGGTTTCTTATAACTAAATTGCTCATTTTTAGCGATTGGATTGTTATTGTTGCCCTTGGGGCTATTGTGGTTAGCTGCAGGAATGTGATATATGCCTAGAAGGGATATGTTCTGCCTACGGGGCTATATGGATGCCTAAGAGGGCTATGAGTTGCCTACGGGGCTATATTGATTCCTATAAGGGCTATAAGTTGCCTACATGGCTATATTGACGCCTAAGAAAGCTATGCGTTTCCTACAGGGCCATGTTGTTGCCTAAGAGGGCTATGAGTTGCCTATAAGCTATTATGATTCCTAAGAGAGCTATGTGTTGCCTACAGGGCTATATTAATGCCTAAGAGGGCTATGTGACTGCCTATGGGGCTAGGGGACTACCGATAGGGGTATATAGATTGATTGGCACCTTCCGGGCTTATGGGGGCTGACTAGGTGGTCTTGTGTGCTGTTTGTACCTGCCGAGCTTATGGGGGCTTGGTTAGGTTCTTGTTTTATTATTTTTGAGAAGTTAAGATTTAGGAGCAGGTCGGTACACTTATCTTATCCTTGATCTATTTATTGGATTATTCCAGTATATTAGGATACCTGCTCATAGTCTATTGCCTTTCATACTCTGTACATTATTTCGTACTGATGCCCTATTGCCTAGGTGCGCTGCATTTATGCATACAGGTCCCGACAGACAACCCAGTAGACCTCCTCAACAACAGGATTGACATTTATCCGGTTGGCTAGCCCCATTCCTCCGGAGTTGCCAAAGTTTGGAGGTTTGTTAGCTTTTGTTGTATATATTTTTATGGGTAGGCTGGGGCCCTGTCCCACCAATCTTTACTACTCTTAGAGGCTTGCAGACTAGTGTGTGGGGGTGTGTAGCTACGTTATGGCCATGCTGACCTAGTTTGTTGGTTTGCTGAAGCTTGTAAATTGTTTGATGAATTGTCTTGATATATACATGTTTTCAGTTTTGGTATAGAAATCATGGTGGCCTCGACGGCCCAATCAGTACTTTTGTGCTAGTTGGCTATTTCTTTATATGAACTCTTGGGAGTAGCTGTTTCGTTTATAGATCTATTGACAGGGGCTTTGCCGGCCGATGACTTAGTTTTAAGCCGAGATATACTTGTTTATTTTTTTGATTGTGTGTGGCTGCCATGCGCTAGTAGCAAATGGTCCAGCAGGGTCGGCTCGGGCTTGAGTTTTGGCATTAGGAGTCAGTTTCGCCCTTTGAGTTTGGGGTGTGACAACAACGAATGTCAGATGAGGGGTTTTGGTTTGCAATTTTCAGCTACAACACAAACAAAACAAGAGAAAATAACAATATAGGGAGGAATTATCGGGATGTGATCGATTATAGACAAATTTCACTATATGGGTAATTGAAACTACTAATAAATAGATACATATCAGTGGGTAAGTTAGACTATGAGTGAAATAGTTTTCTCTCGAACAACTATCACGTTTCAAGTGATTTCTTTCGAACATCAACGGGCTTAGAAAATAAGAACAATCCACAACCTTAATACATCCTCTCTCTCTCTCGAGAAAGATGGGTAGGATTGGGTTTTGGGTTCACTCTTTCGAGCTGAACCCATATCAACCTAATATCCATAAACTATTAATCAAAACCTTTGGTTCCAAAACCTCTCTCAAGCAAGCTAAGAACTCAAAATTAGAATTGCATTCATAACTACAATTCATAGATTAAAATACAGCTAATGATTAAACCCACTTTAATATAGCATTTAAATATGTAATTAACAATACCCATAAGCTAATTTAGCCCATAATCACATAATCACACCCCAAGAATTGGGATTTTAGCTACACATCATAAAAAATAAGAACAATTACCAACTAGATTAGCCATCAGCTAGGTAATAATCTCCAACCCTTTACAATGTTCCAAAAATGGTGGAATTCAAAAATCCAAATCCAAATTTATGTGAAAACTACTTGGAAACTTCAAAAATCTCCAAGAACAATGTTTTTTTAGTTCTGGGTAAGAGTTCTCAACGTTATTCTCAATACCTTCTCTCTCTTCAAAAGATCAATTTATACTGCTTCAAGAGTTGGTTTTTGGGGATAATCAGCAGTGAAAGTCGGGCTTTGCCGACTGATCAGCGATTTGACGGTCTCCTCTGTTCATCACCTTCCTCTACCGAGTATTCAGCTAATATGCATTGTAACTTTAGGTGGTCCAAGTCGGGATCGCCGAAGTCTTCGGCGATACACCCTTTGCTCCATTGGATTGCTAATTTTCTCGCACCTCCATTGAGAGTCTTGTAACTTTGGGCGATCAAGGTTGCCTTTGCGGAGTCATTCGGATTCTCCGAAAGCTCACTCTTGTCGCCAAGTTGGTTCTTCCTCAGGGCTGGCATACTGGAACTTTAGGCGAGCTGAAAAGCAACTCGGTGGTTCGCCGAGTAGTCTTGACGATCACCAGGATTGCCTTTCTCCACATCTTCAGCTTGTTTTGTTCCTTTTTTGCCTGTTAGTGTCCTTACCTTGATCCTTAGCTCACATACTTGAAAATCAAGGCTTTAACATCGGTTTTCATCACAAATCAGGCATTTGAGGACACTAAAACTATCAAAATAAGCCCTAAATGAGTCAGAATCTCAGACTCATCAGAGGGTAAACTCTGTCCACCAAGGCTTGGATAGGTGGAATAAATCACATAGTATTTTTACCTCTGCTGGGTTTTGACCTTCAGACCTCATGGTTCTCCACCCACTTCACCGCCATTAGGCCATACCCTTAATGTTCCATTGAGAATATTGCATATAACAATTTGAACAATTAACCCTATATGTATACGACAAATGTAGACGCATTCTAACTAACACAATAAAGTTAAAGATTGTATGCTCCACTCTTACCACACAAATACCAATTTTTTGCAAAGATAGATACTTGATTTGACAGATTTACTAGCATGAAATAATTGGAAAGGTTAATTATCATGACATGTATCTTCACTTGACATTATAAATAATGTGACATTATGCATTGTCTACATTAGACGTGTAACATGATGTAGTGCTCATGTTATACTTTGTCAGCTCATTAAAATCATTGTAAAGAGAGAGGTATACTTTCCTCAAAATTATCAACTCCAGCATTCTCTTATTGTTGAGCAGTTTCTAATCAATTCCACTTTTACTTATTAAAAAATGTTGTGTATTTTTCCTTACATTGTATAGGCTACAACCTCACTAAAAATATATTTGTTTTCAATAAAATGGTTCCAAATATAAATCCTAGAGTCTAAGGCATGAAGGAGTGGACAAATAGTCCAAAATATTAAGGAATTAAGTCTTCTTAAATCCAATCAGAAAAGAAAAAAAAAAGATCCATGAATAATCACGTGTAAGAAAGATATGAGGAGTTATGGATCAAAGAATCTGAGGGATGCTCCTAGCCTGCACAAAACTAAATTACTAGTAGAAAATAAAAACAAACATTATTTTATAAACTTATGTTCTAGAACAGTTTTGCGATACGGAATAGGCCCAAGTGTGCAGGATTGATCCCAGGAAAGGTGAGAAAAGTAAAGCAACCATTGGACACTCATAAAACAATAGATGCCGAAAACAATTTGTCATAGGCCTTAATCTGATTATTCATCTCTAGACGGTGGATGAGCGAAAAACAAACATAATGGGGATATTAAGATAAAGGTTGATTTATGAAGATCATGATGTCTTAGTGGCTAATAGGAAGGAAATACTTAGAATAATAGTTAAAATCTACTTGGATATGAGAAAGAGTCCCGTGATGCGCATAGGAAAAGCTAGCATTAGGAGACTAATAAAGAAGAAAAATATGAGAAGTAAAGTATGGAAATTCGACAAGACAAGAAACTGGATAAAGCTCCGTCACATGAAATATATGAGGAACATCATGTGGAAGAGTTATGCACCTTTTGCGCACCATGCAGGAAGAGATAATTTGACCTTTTGAGGATAACTTGGTTGAATAGTTGAAGGACAAACATTTTTCTTACAATTTGCCATTTTTCTCTCTTTTTTTTCTTTTCCTTTTCCCTTTTTTTTTTTTTTATAGTTTTCAAGTTCTTTTAATAAGGATAAACCAGAAAAGAAAAGTTGTTGGAGTTGGGACTTGATACCAGGTCATCGATTAAAGGAAAGAACAACCACTAAAACTTTTCGACTTTTATAGAAGTGCTTTCTAGTTCCACATAAGTTTTCTATAAAATTTTGTACTACCATCTAATTTAATAAGGTATGAATATCATTCGATAAGATTTTAAAAAATCATATTAACAGGAAGGGAAAAATGACAAATATATCCCCGAACTATTGAAAATGGTATTATAGATACCCTCTATCATATTTTTGGGACATTGGTGTCCCTACTATCCAAAAACTAGAGCAATATTCCCTTCACTCTAACAGAAGACCAAATAAGGACACATAGCGCAATCCTACATAGGGACCAAGTTTGACCAATTAATTAAACCCAAAATTTAAAAACCCACCCATAACTTCCCATCCACCCACTTAACCGGGCATGCATCAGATCAAGGTATGCATCTTTTAGGGTACAAGTTTTCTCTCTTTTTTTGGGTGATTTTTTAGGATTAAGGTTAAGAGATCAGAAGCTTCAATCTTGGAAGCCAAAAATCATTAAACCACATAACGAAGAAGTGGGACACAAATTTTTCCTATGAATGAAACATAAACTTATTTCTCCATCATCAGAAGAAACTACTTTTTTGTTACTCCATCCTATATAACAAATAAAAGATGAGCATACACATTATAAACACATTAGTTTTAACCAACAGAAAGTTGTTCTTTTTAAGCTTGACCAAATAATCATAATGTGGAGTTGAAATTTCTTCTTTTATTCATTTTCTTGTGAGTGAATTTATATCCCATGGCATCCTTGGCAGATCATGGAATAAGGTACACTAGTTTAACAAAGTTTGATCTCTTAGATACCCAAACTAATTTTTTGGACCATGAGAATAATCAATATGCTATCCAAATGGTACTAACTATTGTAAACGATGGAACAATAATTCAGAAGTTTAAGAAGCAAGTTTGTGGAAATAAGCTTAAATTTAAGGATTATCGAAAGTAAGAATGCAATTAACCGGTAAGGATATCATCATCAAGAGAAGAAAGACAAGAATTTGAGCTCACTTTTACCCTAAAAACTCATTTTGAGTAATATGAACAAATGAAGTTACTCCTTCTAGCTGTTGGACCTTTAATACAGAAAAAAAACCCAATTCACCTCATTACTTGATATAAATAGGCATATTGTAATGAAAAATAACTTATAATATAAGAAAAGGGGTTGAATTTATTATACTGGCTCCATAAACATTACTTTATATTGTTATCCTTACAAATATATGACTGACAATAAGCAAATAATAAATTTTTTACATAAATCATGTCACTGATGTTAGCATACATATTTTGATGGAAGGGAAAATAAAGTAACTCAATAATAAGGAATGCACATCATCACATCAACATCCAAACCACTAGGATATTCATAAAGAGCCCTTTTTGATAATTAAAGTTTATTAACAAACATAGCAACACTAAGAGGGTCTAGAGCTGTAGAACACTTATGACTATAACTATCACGTCTCATCTTAAGATTAGAAGTCCCACATCATCAAAACACAAGAGAGAGATGTTGGGTATTTCGGTAAGCAGACCTTACCAACTAGTGACACGTTTTAAAGTTGTGTGTGCCTAAGCTCAGAGCGGACAATATCACTAGCGGGCTGGGTCGTTACAAATGGTATCAGAGCCACTCCTGTGTTAGCCTTAGAATTCGATTGAGTTTAGGAAAATCCCAGTAAGGGCGGGGGGGGGGGAATCTCTATGCTAAGTATATGTGAATCACATACGGTGGGGCAAACCTTAGCGAGAATGCTAAGTCCATAAAGGGGATTTATGTGACGCCCTGATAACGCTCAACTACACCTCATCTAATTCTTAGTGTAAGCGATAATAATCTAGTATAAACCCAACAGAGAGTTGGGGTTGAACCCACAGAGAGTGATACAAAATGAAATTCATTTAAGAAGTAAGGTTTGTGCTCTAGTCATTTGTAGAAGTAAACATTATAGAAAATAATTAGAGTAAATTAAAAAGGTTTGGCAACAAGTGTCAGATGGGGGGATTTGGTTTGTCAGGTAACAACTATAACAATTACGAAAGCAGGGGAGTAGATAAGTAGAGAGGGATTCTCGGGGATGTGCTCGATTAAAACCTAATTTCGCTATATGGGTAATTAAAGTTTACTATTAGTTGTTGAATCTTAGTGGGAGCGCTAGACTGTAGATGCAATGGCTTTCTCTCGAACAACTATTACAATTCAAGCGAGTTCTCTCGAACCTCGGCAAGCATAATAATATAAGCATCCCAATACCTCAATTAATCTACTCTCTCGTGCTAGATTGGTAGAATCGAGTTTAGATTCACTCTCTCAAGCTGAATCAACGATAACCCAATCACTACAATCATCAATCAATAGCCTTAATTCTAGAACCTCTTTCTCAAGCAAGCCTAGAACACTAAGTTAGAATTACATTCGCAACTAAAATTTATGGGTTAACACACAAATATCAATCAAACCCACTTCAAATCAGCATTTAAATCAGTAAATAACAATACCCATAAGCTAATTAGAATGATGAATCACATGATCACAACCCCAAGAATGGGAGTTTTAGTCACACATTAATAAATGCAAGAAAATATTACCAATAATGTTATCCATCAACTGGTAATGATTTCCAAGTCTTTACAATGCTTCAAAACAACTAAAATTCAAAACCCACTTGAAAACTCTACTAAAAAAACTCTAAGAATAGTCTTAGAAATCAAGAAATCAAGGTAAAACTCTCAGAACACTTTTTTAAATTCTGGGAATTTTGGAATTCTTACAACCCCCTTAAAAACTCTTTTGAAATTTTACATTTATACTCTTCAGAATTTGCAGCTTGTGGACTGATCGGCGGAGTAAGTCGAGCATCTCCGACCAGGTAGGTGATGCGCCAAGTGTCACTCTCCATCGCCGTCTTGCCTTGCCTCTTCAACCTCAAGATTCTGTAACTTTAGGTGAGTATAAGTTGCTTCACCGATCCATTCGGCAGTTTGCCTGTCCATTTCCATCGCCAAATTGGCTTGTTCTCCAGGGCTAGCACGCTGTAACTTTCGGCGAGCTGAAGAGCCACTCGGCGGTTCGCCGAGTGGTCGTGGCGATCACCAGGATTGCCTTCAACTTTTTCAGCATTTTCGCTCTTTTTTGCCTAGTAATGTTCTTGCCTTACTCCTTTTCCTTCATTGCTGCAAATCAACACTTTAACATCAGTATAGAGCATAAATTAGGCATTGAGGACATTAAAACTATGAAAATAAAGCCCTATATGAGTTGAAATCCCCAACTCATCAACACCCCCAACTTAAACTTTTGCTTGTCCTCAAGTAAAACCAAGATAAATTAATTCAATAAGGATTTCTACAAACAATGCTACTCATGAATCAACATAAATGCACACAAGAGGTTCAAACTACTCATGCAATGTTCAATTGTGCACTCTAAGTTTCAAACTGTGACTAACCATTACCAAATAGCCTCAAGCTCACAATACTTGCTTCAAATGCAAGTTCAAGCTCAACAAGAATAATTGAATGCCTTCACAAGAAGAACGATTCCATATTCACACAAATTTTCAGAATGTCAGAATCAGAAGCAACTCTCATTATCTCAAGGACGAACAAATGCAAGATTTTTTACCATAGGTTCTCCCGTATTGTCCAATCAGAACGATGTTAAACTCACTCAAGATCACCAAGGTCTTTCAAGGCTTGAAGCGGGGCTAAGGGTAGAGGTATGATCATCTTTGGTTAAGTGACTTCTACCTTCATGAAGCATGGCCTTTACTTAATTCTTTTTCCTTTTCTCCCACTCTTCTCAATGTCCACTAGCCACCCTATGTCTTTCTACAAATAATTCATTGGACACCGCATTCTATTTGCTCATTGTACACACTTTATTTCCACAATTATTTTCTTTTTCAATCTTTTTCTTCTTTTCTTTCTTTATTTTTCTTTTATATGGAGGGGTTTCATCTTTTTCAACATGATCCTTCAAGGGCGACTGTAACATCCGACAATTTGAAATAGCTAAGAAGAGGCTTAGAGTTTGAAAATTTTCATTTTTTTTGGAAAGGATTTGAAAATCTGGAAAAGTGGCTTTTAAGAGAGTGAAGGCTAGGGCTTTGAGAGTGAAGAAGAGAGGAAGAAGAGAAGAAGGAGAAGGAGAAGAAGAAGGGAAGAAAGAGGAAGATCAAGCAAGTTCCGTCAAGATCATCGTGGATTTTCGTCGGTGGTGATCCCTACCAAGGTATGTGAGCTTTTAGTGTTGGGTGATCCTTTTCCCCCACACACCTAGCCCCTTTTATTCATTAAGAAAGGTTTGGTTATGTTGTTAAAGTTGTTAATTGTTGGGGTTGAAGTTGTTGGAGTTATTGAAGTTGTAGTTGTGTTGTGTTGTTAATGTTGTTGAAGTTGTAGTTGTGTTGTGTTGTTAATGTTGTTGAAGTTGTAGTTGTGTTGTGTTGTTAATGTTGTTGAAGTTGTAGTTGTGTTGTGTTGTTAATGTTGTTGAAGTTGTAGTTGTGTTGTGTTGTTAATGTTGTTGAAGTTGTAGTTGTGTTGTGTTGTTAATGTTGTTGAAGTTGTAGTTGTGTTGTGTTGTTAATGTTGTTGAAGTTGTAGTTGTGTTGTGTTGTTAATGTTGTTGAAGTTGTAGTTGTGTTGTGTTGTTAATGTTGTTGAAGTTGTAGTTGTGTTGTGTTGTTAATGTTGTTGAAGTTGTAGTTGTGTTGTGTTGTTAATGTTGTTGAAGTTGTAGTTGTGTTGTGTTGTTAATGTTGTTGAAGTTGTAGTTGTGTTGTGTTGTTAATGTTGTTGAAGTTGTAGTTGTGTTGTGTAGAAGTTCTTGTTGGTTTGGGACATGATTGGATTGTGTTTTTGAGTTGAAATCTATTGAATATTGAGGGATTTCATGTTTCTAAGTGATTGGGGCTGGAACCCTTGAAGTTAGAGGATTTAGAGTTGGAGACGTGAAGGAGAAAGTTGGGCAGTTTGCGAGGATCACGTCCTCGTCGCGGACTTGTTCCCTCTGTGAACAAAAATCTTCTCCGCGTCGCGGACAAGACGCGGACTCCACTGTTTTCAGAAATTATGTTCGAAGATTTTCTTAAGTTTGGCTGTCCCAAATCATTCCTAAATCATTCCTAAACATCATGAGACCCTTCCAAACACCAATCAAGTCCTTGAATCCATAATTCAATTCAAGGAGAGTGAGAAGTTAAGTAAAGTTAGAAGTCAAGGAAAGTTAAGAGTTAAGAAGTAAGTTCAAGCAAGTCTTCCAAGCTTTTCAAGAGTCTTATTGAACGTTTTAACTTCATTTTTAGACTCAAGTTTCAAGTCAAGCAAAGAGCTTAGAGTTTCAAGCTAAGTAAAGAGTCTCAAGACTCAAGTTAAGTCAAGAGTGTAAGTTGAGTTCATTTCTCAAAAGCTATTAGGGAACTAAGTATTCCCAAAGAAGTTTATAAATGTTTTCACATTTAAGATGAGAGGAAACTGAGATTTCCAAAAGAGTTTTGAGAAGTTTGAGTACTATCTCTTTTTGAGAAAAGATGAGTTTTGCAAAAGAGTTTCTAAAACATGATTAGTATGGCAAATCGAGTATGTCATCAATGATTAAACAGTATGGTCTCTAGATATACCATCAATGTTTAAGCAGTATGAATATCCCGAGTCATCAATGATCATATTAAAAATATGGTTTTGAGATGTTCTTTTTAGAAAGAGTTTTCAAGAAAAAGGAACTATGTTTCCAAAAGAGCCTTTGGGCTAGATTTTGAGTAATTATCTCAATTAAAGAAAGATTTGAGTTGATTTACACCCTTAGCTAGTAAGAGTAATCTCATTCGAGGACGAATGTTCCCAAGGGGGAGATATTGTAACATCCGGCAATGTGAAATAATTGAAGAGGCTTAGAATTGGAAATTTTCATTTTTGGAAAGAATTTTAAAGTTTTGGAAATTTTGACTAAGTATGGAAAAATGTGAATTTTTGGCCAACTTTGAACAGCCATAAATTCTAGCTCAGGATGATTTAGGTTGAGTTCCAGTTATGGTTGCAAAGTTCGTGGAAAGATCTTTCCAACGCCACCGAGTTTGCTCAATTCCGAATTCGTATGAGCGAGTTATGGCCATTGAAAGTTGGGCAGTTGGGCAAGGAATCCGTCCGGAAAATTAAGGGTATTTTGGTTGTATCTTTGTATACACACAGAGTTTATAGCATGTTTTAAACAGTCTTTCTTTATATCGCACTTGTTTTAAATTGCCTTATATTGAAAGAAGTCAGTCAGGTTGAGTTGAGTTGAGCCAGGTAATCTTTTCAGGTTCTTCTAGAGTTTTCCTTCTAGCCTTTGTTGCTTAGTTTTCCAGCTCGCATACTCGTACATTTCATGTACTGATGCTAGTTGGCCTGCATCTTACGACAATGCAGACACAGGTACACAGGATCAGCATCTAGCACGCCGTTGATCCAGCTGAGCACTCCAGAGTCTGTGGTGAGCCTCCTTGCTTTCCGGAGGACTCGAATATTTTGTGTTCTTAAGTTTTGTTTTATTAGGATGTTGCGGGGTCTGTCCCAACATCCATCTCAGTATTGTAGAGGCTTCATAGACAGTAAGTTAGTTTGTATTGAGTCTTTCATCTATATATATATATGTAAATATTCTATTTTGAGACTCGAGTTGCCTTTTTGGCCAGATGTGTATCATTTAAGTTGTTTATGTCTTTGCATGGCATTGAGTTATTCTTTTGAGTAGGTTTCCGCTGAGTTAAGAAAGTCAGGCCAAGGGTTCGCTTGGGGCCAGCAATGGTCTCCGAGTGCCGGTCCCGCCCAGGGTGTAGGCTCGGGGCGTGACAGCGACTTTCTCATACTTCTTGATTTCCTCCTTTTTCACCACATTCCCAACTTAGGCTTTTGGCCTAAGTTGGCTATTCAAATTAACCAATGCTCCATGAAGATTTTAGGTGGGAAAGAAAAGGATCATTTGTGTTCAAGGTTCATCCAAAGAAAAGGATAGGCTCAAACGGTGCCAAACTAGGTTCACACTATCACAAGGTGGTCATAAAGAGGTATAATGACCATTTAGGTTCACTCTCCCTAAATGGTGCCGATGATCATCTCTATCATTCACTCACAATAGTCAATCAGACAACGGGACAAGTTCTAGGTATTACCAAGCACACATTCCAAGAAAAATCTCACCACACATGGCATTCAACACAATCTTCAGACAAGTCTCTACAATTTTCAGCTAGCGTTCAACGATCATCACAAGAGTTCAGCTCAACAACCGGCTTATGCAACTCAATCCGCCTCATCGAATTTACACACACATGTCGTTCAATCAAGAGTACTATTTAAGTCATCATATTGACGACAACCGACACTCAAAATTCCAAGAGAACAGCCATATTTACACACATCAAGAGGTGTCAATTTTTAAAACGGGTCAAAACCACATTCACATTTAAAATAATGGACCAAAAACTAATATATATCAACACAAGATCATATCCAACATTCACAACAAAACAACAACAATATCCATAAAATAGCCCAAAAGAGATAGGTTTGGAAATACCTCACTTCGGCAAACTAATCTAGCAACTATCCTCAAATGCAAAGAAATAGAGAAACATAAAAAAAAAATAACACAAAGGGAGTCAAAAATCCTCCTGCCAGGCTAAGCCTGGGGTGAACTCTGCATCTCTGTGACTCCATCATCTTAGGCATCAATTCCCGGTGCAACATCATCCTTGACTCCACTAGAACCCACCATCAAAGTATCCCTCAGTGATGCCTCAATAATTGTCTGAACCATGGACCCTTCAAGGTCCTCGAGATCATCATACAAGGGTGAATCACGAACACCAAGCTCATCATCATCGGTCTCAACCTCGGAATCATCAGTTGCATCATCCCTAGCAATATCTCTGGTCGTAGTAGCCGAAGGAACATCTGAACTGACCGGGAACTTTATACTCGGGACCTCGAGGATCTCCACCGTACCGAATAGCATAGAAAGGTCAGTGGACTTCAACTCATCCACATCCTTTCTCAGCCCAACAATATCAGCCTTCAAGGCCGTCACAACATCTAAAACACCCCGGATCTGATCACAAGCCTCTACCCTCACGGTAAGGGCATCCAACGGAAACATGTGGGCATCTATCAACCCCATGTGCTCTCTCGTCTCAACCCTAATCAGGACCAAGGCAGCCGCAATCTCCCGCTTAATCAACCCCAGGAACAGCAGCTTCTACCTGGGAGGCACGCATATCAACAGACTAAGCTACATGGACCATTTTATACATCATGGCCTGGGTGATAGGGGTCGGGAAAAAGAAGCAGCAGCAACACTAGTCGAAGAGGGATAAGCAGTAGGGTCATAAGGTATAGAAGTTGAGGTGCCAGGGATACCTGTAGGCTCACTAGCCTGAGGGGGAGTATTGCCTCTATCGAAAACATCTCAATATCAACAACCGGTGACATATCCACCGGTACATCTCTCATTCGATCAACATCGTCCCTCATGTACTCAACCTTTATCCTCCAGATGTCACTAGAGGAAGTGAGAGTCTCTTCCACATTCGTCTTAGCAATCAACAGAACATGGGCACTCCTACACAACTCAGTAATCAAGACCAGGAATGAGAGAGAGATTTGTCTCTGCTTGGCCCTCATGTCCATCTCTTTCTCAATGAGCAGATCGAGATTAATTCAATCCCGATCCATAATACAGCCTAGACAAGCAGCTTTCGAGTACAGAAGTATAGATTCATTCTGTGAAGACATAATTGTGTTGCTAATAAACCCGAACTATTATTTGGCAGCCACGTTCAGGTCCTTCTTCTCAATGGAACCCAACCTTAATCCACCGTGGAGTAGTGTCAGATATAATGTGTCAACCAACCCTTTAGGTCATCGAGGGTCTTCTTCTTCACCTTATCCACATAGTAGTGTACCACATTCAGCGTACAACCAAGCACCTCATTTATGGCGGTGCTACTACATTACACCTTCATCCCCCGAACTACCACATGGTTAGCCGGCTTGAAAGCACTAGCCTTTTAGCCAAAATTAGCCAATCAACGTCTTTTTCCCTTAAGAATGACGTCAACCGCTCTATTATTGGGCAAAATCAGTCAATAGGCACAAACGGGGTTACTCATAATTCACCCCCACTAGACTCAACAATCAAATCAACACAACCTACAAAATTATTATGCTAACACACAAGATTTCACAGTTTAAGGCAATTAACACAAAATAAAACAAGATGCGAGCATGCATTGTCAAAACATATGAAAACAAATCGCAATACACATGAAAACAACCAATCAAAGATCATGCATTTGAATTTACTAAATTAGAATGGCGGGGTTCAGATAACCAACCTAAAAAGTAGATGATTGAAAGGTTAGGCAAGCAAAGTATCCAAAAATTCTCCCCCAACTAATTGATGCCACACAAAAAGCAAGAAAACTAGTACGGAAGTATGAAAATATTTGTTTGTGAAAGTTTGGAAGTCGAAAAGTATGAAATGAGGGAGATCTTTGAAATTAAAAATGGTTTGTCCTTTTGACCCATCAGTTCGCGCGCCATTTGACGACTCTTACTTACGTCGCCGACCCACTCGGCGATGTGCTGAGTAGCACTTCAGCCCGTCGAGTTTTGCAAAACCTCCAGCAAGCTAGGTGGTTTAAACGGTGATCCAAGTCGGGTTCGCCGACTGGACCTTTGGCTCTCCTAACTGCTCATTTTCCCAAAATTTCAAAATTTCAATTTGCACATTCAACACCCGTTATTCAAACATATTGTTAAAAACATCAAAAACTTGGGTGCCTCCCAAGAAGCACCTTATTTAACGTCGTGGCACGATGAGGATACCTTTTCAAGGTTCATTCTTGGGATGGGCCATGGTGTCACTCGATACTCCTTTTGGCCTTAGATTCAAATGAGTCGAAATTTGACCCATTTGTGTCTCCAGCTGCTTAATGGACATCGAGTGAGAAGTAACCATCTGATTGAGAGTTGAAACGTCATCTTTCATTTCTTTTAAAACCCTGTTTGACCCTTCCACTTTGTTGAGAATGCGTGAAAGCATATCTTCAGTGCGGAAACTTTCTGGGTCAACCCTTTGCTCTTTTGGCGTTTGACGCTCATGGGGAGGTACATATCTCTCTGTCCCGATCTCTCTCCTTCCAATTAGTTCCACGATCACGCCATTCCCTATCACGGTATCTCCAACCGTTATCACGCTCTCTATTCCAACCTTGATTGTCGCCTGGCCTTGGATAGTTCGGACGGAAACCTCCACTTTGATTTGTAAGGAAACTCATTTTCCTCATTATATAGAGCCTCAAAGTGTGCATCATCGGGGTTCACCCCACTAACACCAAAAACATTCATAGCCTTAGAATTACTACCCATGACATGTTTTGACAACAAATCCATTTGGGTCATCATCTTGGCCATGTTTTGATCTCGTTCTTGGCCATTTTCAATTTGTTCCTTTGTTATCCTAAAGGTCAAAGGAGACACTGAATCCTCTCTTGTGTACCAAGCCCGATTGATTTTGGTCATGTCATCAAGCAAAGTGGATGTAACTTCAAATGGTTGTTGCATGATTCCTCCTTGAACAAGTTGATCAACAACACCTTTGTTAACCGAATCTAGAGTCCAGTAGAAATGTTGTAATAAGACGTTGTTTGGGAGTCCATGAGTCGGACATTGTAGCAGAAAATTCTAAGAACGTAGCCACGTCTCATGAATTGGCTCACCATCAAAGTGTTTGAAACCTTGGATATTGTCTCTCAACGACATCATCCTCGAAAGAGGAAATAACCTGATGTAAAACGCTTCAGTAAGTTCATCCCCAAGTGGTAATTGAGTCCCTAGGTAGGTCAGCTAACCACTTGGTAGCCTCTTCTATCAGAGAGAAAGGAAACAATTAGAGTCGAACTGACTCTTGGGAGATGTTTCAGAATGAGAAGGGTCCACAAACATCCAAGAAGTTTCGAATATGACCATGGGGATCCTCATGAGCCAAGACTTCAAACAACCCTTTCATTTGCAATAGTTGCAGCACCGTGCTTGTCACGTGGAACACCGCATTTCCCATGATCGGAGGCAACCGAATAGCACCTACACCACCAAAATGTCCTTTATTTACATGTACTTTATTCACATCGTTAAAGTTAATGATGTCGTCATTATGTTTCTGTAGGCTGGCATTACTTCCGTTGACACATTTCGTCACCTACTCAAAGGCAACAACAAACCAAAGGTAAATAAGCTCAACTACAACATAGTAAGATCATAAACAAACTTCAATAACAGAATTCTAAATACCACTTCCCGGCAGCGGCGTTATTTTTTGATAACGCTCAATTACACTTCATCCAATTTTAGGTGTAGGCGATCGTAATGTAGTATAAACCCAATAGAGAATTAGGGTCGAACCCACAGTGAGTGATACAAAATGGAAAAGGTTTGTGCTCTAGTCATTTGTAGAAGTAAAAATTATCAAAAATAATTAGAGTAAATTAAAAAGGTTTGACAGTAAGTGTCAGATGGGAGGGATTTGGTTTGTCAAGTAACAGCTATAACAATTACGAAAGCAGGGGAGTAGATAAGTAGAGAGGGATTCTCGGGGAAGTGATCAATTAAAAGCTAATTTTACTATATGGGTAACTAAAGTTTACTAACAGTTTCCTAATCTTAGTGGGTAGGCTAGACTCTAGATGCAATAGCTTTCTCTCGAACAACTATTACGATTCAAGCGAGTTCTCTCGAACCTCGGCAAGCATAATAATATAAGCAGCCCAATACCTCAATTAATCTACTGTCTCGAGCTAGATTGGTAGAATCGAGTTTAGATTCACTCTCTCGAGCAGAATCAACGATAACCCAATCATTACAATCATCAATCAATAGCCATAATTATAGAGCCTCTTTCTCAAGCAAGCCCAGAACACTAAGTTAGAATTGCATTTGCAACTACAATTCATGGCTTAATACATAACTCTCAATCAAACCCACTTCAAATTAGCACTTAAATAAGTAAACAACAATACCCATAAGCTAATTAGAACGATTAATCACATGATCACCCCTCCAAGAATGGGGGTTTTAGCCACACATTAATAAAAGCAAGAAAATATTACCAATAATGTTATCCATCAACTGGGTAATGATTTCTAAATCTTTACAATGCTTCAAATAAACAAAAATTCAAAACTTACTTGAAAACTCTACCAAAAAAACTCTAAAAAATGTCTTGGGAATCAAGAACTCAAGGTAGAACTCTGAGAACACTTGTTTAGAATCTGGGAATTTCAAAATTCTTCCAACCCCCCTAAAAACTCTTTTGAAATTTTACATTTATACTCTTTAGAATTTGCAGCTTGTGGACTGATCGGCGAAGTAAGTCGAGCATCGTCGACCAAGTCAGTGACGCGCCAAGTGTCACTCTCCATCGATGTCTGGCCTTGCCTCTTCAACCTCAGGATTCTGTAACTTTGGGTGAGCAGGAGCTGCTTCACCGATCCATTCGGCAGTTCACCGACTGTCTGTTTTCATCGCCAAGTTGGCTTGTTCTCCAGGGCTAGCACGATGTAACTTTCGGCGAGCTGAAGAGCCTTTCGGCGGTTCGCCGAGTGGTTTTGTGGATCACCAGAATTGCCTTTCTTCAACCCTTTCGCTCATTTTTGCCCGGTATGTTCTTGCCTTGCTCATTTGCCTTCATAGTTGCAACACTTTAACATCAGTATAGAGCATAAATTAAGCATTTAGGACATTAAAACTATGAAAATAAAGCCCTAAATGAGTAAAAATCTCTGACTCATCACGCCCCAGCTTAAGATTAGAAGTCCCACATCGAAAAAACACAAGAGATATGTTGGGTATTTAAGTAAGTAGGTCTTACTAACTAGTAACACGTTTTAAAGCGGTGCGAACCTAGCTCAGAGAGGACGATATCACTAGCGGGCTGGGCCATTACAAATGGTATCAAAGTAACTCATGTGTCAGTCTTGTCGATGTGGGCCAGAGTTTGACAGAGTTTAGGCAAATCCCGGTAAGGTGGGGAAAACCTCAGTGTTTAGTATAAGCAAATCCCATACGATGGGGCAAATCTCAGCGAGGACGTTGAGTCCATAGACGGGGTGTATGTGATGCCCCAGTTTAAGATCCACATTGACAAAGCACAAAATAGATGTTGGGTATTTCAGTAAGCAGGCCTTACCAACTAGTGATGCAGTTTAAAGTCGTACGGGTCTAGGCTCAGAGCGGACAATATCACTAGCGGGGTGGGCCGTTACAATAGCTCTTTCCTACTGCAAGGAGTCAATATAGTCCAAAAGAGTGGAATATTGACTTACATTTTTCATCTGCATTTAATAAGCCCAGTTTTGTTGAGAGAACAAAGTTGACTTTGTTGAGGAACTACAACTTTCAATTAGTTAGCTACAATGGCTAAAACAAAGTGGAGTAATTTAGACATGTGCCGACTCAATATCACCTGTAAAAAAGTGATGAAACTACCCACTTTCCAAAATACATCTCTTTTGTCCATAAATACAAACCCCATATAAGTACTCAACAAAACACCATAATCTTCTCAAGAATTATTTCTAATTTTATTAAATTTATATTTATAAAAATTCATAGTCAAGTCAATGCCTCAAATCCTTAGTAGGAATATGTTGGTATAACAAAAGGAAAAAGGCACAAGTACCTCCCTAGACTATGACTGAAATCCCAAAGACACACCTAAACTTAACTAGGGTCCTATTACTCCCCCCCCCCTCCCCGAACTCATTTTTTCATATTTTTGTGCACCTTTTATGCTGACGTGGCACCTTCAACCACCCAAGTTGGTTGTTTTTGTACACACAGGTCTGCCACATGTGTAAATATTTTTTAAAATTTTTTTTAAAAATATTAATATTTTTTTCTTGAAAAAATTAATATTTTCTTAAAAAAAACATTCTTATTTTCTTTATCTTGTATTTCAATTAATTTAATACATAATTGTTTTTACCTTGTATCGAAACTTTTTCTTTACCTTCATTCATTGTTTTTTCTCTTTTGTTTTTTATTGATTTTATTTACTCTTTTTATTTTTTTTGTCTTTCATTTGATTTGATTTTAAATGCCTTGTATTTAAAATAAGTTAATTTCAAACAAATATCAAAACAAGTGAAGAATATCAAATAAAACATGAAAAAAATAAACGTTAAAATTTAAGGACACTTTTTTTAAAAAAATATTCATAATTTTTTAAAAATAATTAAAAGTGAAAAGATAATAAATTCATTAAAAAAATTTAAAGTGTGAAAGAAATTTAATAAACATTTTACAAAGAAATAAATAAAAATAATTAAATATATATAAGTTTTTAATATCAATAAATATGTATACTACTCCCTCTGTCCCAATTTATATGACACCTTTTATGTTTTAAGAGTCAAACAATTTAAGTTTGACCGGTAATTTGCGCATGGAATCTTCAATTTTTTTGGAATGAAATTTATATATTCGTAAAGTATGTAAAAAGTACTATGAGTCACAATAATTGATAATTCAAAATGTTTAAAAGATCTATGAAAAATTTACGGTCAAAGATAGACTTGTTTGACTCTTGAAATCCGAAAGGTGACATATAAAATGGGACGGAGGCAGTAATTAATTATAAAGTTACCAATTAAGAAATGACACGTGTCCAATTTGTGCACTCATCACTTGCCTTCAAGAGCGGGTGCACACTCTCTATGCCACATCAACATTTTTGGTGTATTTATTCCATTTTAAATTAGTTAGGGGGGGAGGGGAGGGTAATAGGACCCTAGTTAAGTTTATGTGTGTCTCTGAATTTCGATCATAGTCTAGGGAGTACCTGTGCCTTAGATCATCAGTTCATGTGATGCATAAATGAACTAGAGCACATTTGGAATGAATAATACATCATACATGAACAATAGACCTTAGATCTAAACTCTTCATTCTTTTCACGTTTCACTCTAGGAAAGTGTCACTCAAACTTGCAAGACCTAGATAAAAAATAACCGCTAAACCAAGTAAAAAAGGTTAAATAAAGAAAACAAGATAAATGCATGTATCTTACTCATAATACGTATCTAGATATATCAAATGCAAAAATGAGAGTTTTTTCGAAATCCAAAACCAAACAACTAAAATCATACCAAAATAATCTTCTGAAAAGCCCTCGTGCCCCACTTCTTATCTTGATTTTTCTTCCTCGAACATATATTCTCAATATTTGCTATACCTTATGTTATCTCCTGTATTAAGGTTAGCAAAACAGAAACATAAAATAGATGAAACATATAGAAATAATAATTTGAGTCCCCTCCAATTGGTTCCCTCACTTTTTCCACTTTCTCTTCTTATTTCTCATTCACACCTTTGCTAAAACCCAACACCTTGTTCATTGTTATTGTTTTTCACCATATTCTAAAAAGGCTAGGAGGGTTAATAGAACAATTTTACAACCCTAACAGTTTTCTTGCGTTCAAATACAGACAATGTATTTAGTTAACTAAGTGGTGTTTGGCCATAAATATATGTAAAAAAATATTAGTTGAATTTTGAAAATCATGTTTGGTCATAAAATTATAAAAATGGTTATGCAATTTAAAAAACACCAAAAAATTATTTTCACTTCAAATCACTCACAAAAATTCAAAAAAAAATCTAATATCCAAATACTCCCACGGTCCAAATTTATGTGATGAAGTTTGAGTGGGCACAGAGTTTAAGAAATAGAGGAAGACTTTGTAATGTTCCAAAACTATCCTTAATATAGTGAATTCTTAAATAGAAGAGCAAACTTTTGTGGACTTTTCTGGTAAATAAGTGAGACCCAACATAGATAAAATATTAATATTGTCATTAAATATTTGTCAAATATGAAACTATATATATATATATATATATATATATATATATATATAATTCGATGTGAAAAGAACCCCAATAAAAGGGTCATCATTAAAGCAGGCTTTTTGAAACAAAAATGGAGACTCTAACAAATAGCATTATTAGAAGTGTGTGAGTGTGTGTTAGGTGTAATATGGGGAAATAGGATATATATACCTGGGGTGTTTGGGGGGGGGGGACTTTTATGCCATAAGATTCCTAGAGGAGAGGTTTGCATGTAGGGTGATTTCTAGGGTCATGGAAGAATTTTCAGAGTTTGTTAACAATCTTTCTCTAATTATTTTGTCGTTAACAGGTACCTCTTTCACATAGTACAAATCAGTGGACTCGTCTTCTCAATCGAAACTAGATAGATTCCTAGTGTCTACTTCTTGAGAGGAGTTGACACCCAATTTGATCCAGGTTTCTTCGTCCGCCCCTTCTTTTCACATCAAAATTGCAGTACCTCTCGTCTCATGTTCAATGCAACACAATAAATCAATTACTCTTTCCTCCATCCACCTAATAGAGACCCCTAAATGCTTCCAAAAATTAATATATTTCTTTTCTGCCCACTTTGAAAGCTTTTGTTCGCCTTCCAAAATAGCAATGGTTATGCTTCATCCACTGCTAAGACCAATACAATGATGATTCCACCTTTGTGAGTGCAATAGTTTGTTATATTATGTTGGTAAGACACCATGTATAAATAGTTTTTAAATAATTTTTTAGATTAATAGGTTTAAGTATGAAAAAGTAGAAAATTTAGTAAAACATTGTTATCATTACTCAAGTTAACTTAATAACTTTAATGGTTGGATGGAGAATTTTCCATTCAAGGAAAGCAATTTTTAGATGGATGAAAAAAGAAAAATAGGTAAAAATTATTAGAGCAAAGAGAGTACAGGTTGTGAACTTTAAATAATGTAACTTTGCATTGTTCAGTCATAATTGTGTCTATTGATGACATTTTGTAAATTATTATTACCACACTAGAACAACTATTTATAAAATGAACAATTTACTATGGACACTTAGGGTTTGTTTGACGATGAAATTGTGATTACCTATAAAAGTGTTTTTATTTTCACAGTGAAATATTACTTCCTTAGCCCCAATTTATGTGACACACTTTTATTTTTGGTTAATTCCCAAAAGAATGTTCAACTCTAGAAAAAAGTTTAAAATATTCATGGCCAAACACCACTTAGTTAACTAAATACATTGTCTATATTTGAACATGAGAAAAGTGTTAGGGTTGTAAAATTATTCTTTTAACCCTCTTAGCTTCTTTAGCATGCGATAAAAAAGAATAGCAATGAATAAGAGAAAAACAAAGATTGAAAAGAAAAGTTCAAGGAAGCAAAATCAAAATCAGATGTGTCGCATGAGGGCATTTCAGAAGATTATTTTGGTATGATTTTAGTTGTTTGATTTTGGATTTTGAAAAAAATACTCATTTTTGCATTTGTTATATATCTAGATACGTATTGATGAGTTAGATCCATGCACTTATCTTATTTTCCTTAATTAGCATTTTTTACATGGTTTAGAGATTATTTTTCTATTAAGTGCTGCAAGTCTTAGCGACACTTTCCTTGGGTGAAATATGAAAAGATTGAAGAATTTTGAACTAAAGTTTATTGTTCGTGTATGATGTAATTATTCATTCCAAATGTGTTCTAGTTCATTTATATGACGCAAGAAGGTGATGATCTTTCACTTTATACCAACATACCCCTACAAGGGATTTGAGGCGTTTGCTTGCCTATGAAATTTTTTATAAAATAAAGGGAAAAGGGTTTGAAAAATACTCCAATTTTGGCCGAAATTGTTGTTACGATACCAAACTTTATTGAGCACCTTTTACCCCCTCCCCCTGCACTATTTAATAGTGTATTTTAAAGATATATATGTGCCCACGTGGACACATTACTATTTATAATGATGCAATATTTATGATGTCCACGTGGGCACATATATACCTTTAAAATACACTATTAAATAGTGCAGGGGGTAAAGAGTCATTTCCAAAGTTCGGTATTGTTACAGTAATTTCGGTCAAAGTTTGGATATATTTCAGACCTTTTTCACTAAAATAAATTTAGAAACAATTCTCGAGGAGATTGTGGTTTTCTTTTGAGTACTTATAAAGGGTGTGTATTCATGTGCAAAAGAGATTCATCTTGGAAAGTGGGAAGTTTTATCACCTTTTTACAAGTGATATTGAGTCGGCACATGTCTAGATTACTCCACTTCGTTCTTTCCATTGTAACTAACTAGTTGGAAGTTGTAGTTCCTCAACAATTGATCTTCCAATAAATACATACTTATGCTCAAATGTACAAAACATACTCTTTCTCAATTTGAGATAATTGCTCAAAATATCTTCTTAAAAGAGGTAACTACTCTGAAATATCTCTAAACTCATTAACTCATTTCGAAATCAAAGTTTCTCTTTTCTCAATGTAAAAAGCGATACCTTTGGGAATACCTAGTTCCCTTATACTCTTTCTCAATTCATATTTGAAAACTCTTTTTCGAGACTCGTCTTTTGCTCTCCTCATAAATCAATTGAAAGACAAAACATTTGTTTTGAAAAGATTCTCAAATTTAACTCAACAGTAGGGTTCATAAATAAATATAGACATGAACAAATAACATCAAGGATCTCAATACAATGATATATAACTCAATACTCTGGAATTAAGAACTCATAACTCAACAATATAACTCATCTCAAGAATACTCAAAATCAAGGATAAAATCCTAGATTACTCTTTTACTGAGTTTAGACATATATAGGGCGTGAGGATGAACTACTCCAACACTATGATAGACTTACATACCTGATTATGGAGCTATTAGAATGAAAACATTAGTGGAGACTACATTTTTCTTGAGGAAGAAAATTAGCTTTCTTGGAAGAAATCTTTGAGCTTGGAATCTTGAGATAAAAAAATCTTATATTAAGTTCTTAGAGTGGAAGAACTTGGGAACACCTTGGATGGGAAGTTTCTCTGTGTATTTTGAATTTTTTACTTGAATATTTTAAGGTTCTTGATGGAGAAAAGAAACCCTAGGTGAGTTTTGAGGGGATTTCTAAATACTTGAATGTTTAAATTGATGATTTTGAGAGGAAAACTAGTTAGTTGAATGATATAATCAGTTAAAACACTCAAAAACAACTTAGAATAAGTTTAAAAAGCTTGAGAAATGACCAAAATAACCTAGGAACATGTGCAGGAAGTTGCTGGAAAAATAATTTCGGCAAGTCTTCATGGAAGGGTCTACAGTTCGTGGAAATTTCCACCATATCTAGGTCCAGCGGTAGAACATCGACTGCCTGATAGGGCTTCACTAAAATGGGCATACATTTTTACTCCTAACTCGAAATGAGGCAAACTTAGTGGAGGTATAAAGAGGACTCATAGTCCTTTAATTAGATACATCATAGACCACCTGATTCATTATATGCAAAGAGATATGATCATTTGAAATTGACCTAAGTATAATCTTATCTCAAAACGTAATCGGTAAGGAAGTTTTCATCTCAACTTTGTGTTAGGTGTATCTTGTGACCTTAATTAGGTGTATAAACATAGGGGTTATGTTTAGAAAGGGTGGGAAAAAACTAAAATTAACCCGTCTTAAAACTGACACAAGTCATCTATGGAAGGCCATTTACAGTCCATACAAAAGTCTACGGAACGTAAACCTCTGGTAGAAAACATGTTGGGTTTCTAAATCTCTAAAGTTGGGGTCTACGGACCGTAGGAACTTTGATGCACCGTCCTGCTCAATCATAGGAAGCTTACTAGGGTTGTTTCAAGACTTGGGTTCTACGAGGCCTTTCTACGAACCTTAGAAGTTTCTATGAGCCGTAGTCTGGTCCCTGAAACTAAGACGTAAGAACACTTTTTCAGAGCATGGTTCTACGAACCCACCTATGGTTTGTTGATTCTTCTACGACCAGAAGATTTCTTTCGTGGCACCAATCTGAAGAATTTTTTTTCTAGGTCTGATTTGAGTTTGAATTTTTGGGGTGTTACATCTATAATATCATCTCTAATGTGCTTTTTTTTTATCAAACTCAAGAATTTGTTCCACGAGATTGTCTCTACTTTGCAGAATGCTTTTGTGAAGGGTAGACAATTTCTAGATGTAGTGCTGGTGGAAAATGAATTGGTTGATTTAGGGAGAAAGAAAGGAGTGTCAGGTGTGTTGTGCAACCTTGATTTTAAAAAGGCATGTGATCATACGAATTAGGAAGTCCTAGATTCTATTATGCTTCAAATGGAATTTGGGGAGACGAGGTGGAAATAAATTTACTTTTGCATCACCTTATTGAAAAAATTTTATGTTGGTGAATAGTGACCCATGTGGATTTTTTTTGAGTTTGAGGGGTTTAAGAAAAGGATATCCCTTATCACCGATATTGTTTATTTTGGTTATGAAAGTGTTAAATAGGATGATGAATAGAGCTGTTTTCGGGGGTCACTTAATGAGTTTTAGTGTTGCGGTTAGAGGTTTAGGGACAAGGAAAAATAATCCAACTAGGTCTCAGTTGCATCACAGAAAATCAAGGTATCATCCGCAAATAACAAATGAGACACTAAGACTACTCCTAGATCTAACAGCAACACTGAAACACATCAAGTAGACCCCCTAAAATAGCTTCATCCATCATCCTATTTTACACTTCCATAACTAAAATAAACAACATCACTAATAAGAGATCCCCTTGTCTTAAACCACTCGAACTCCCAAAAAACCACATGGGTCACTATTCACCAACATAAAAAGCCTCACAGAAGAGATGCAAAAATAAATCCATTTCTCCTCTTCTCCCCAAATCCAATTTGAAGCATAATAGAATCTAGGACTTTACAGTTCGTATGATGATAAACCTTTTCAAGATCAAGTTTGCAAAACACACCTGACACTCCTTGCTTTCTCCCTAAATCCACCACTTCATTTTCTACCAGCACTACATCTAGAATCGGTCTAACCTCCACAAAAGCATTTTACGAAGAAGAGACAGTCCCTTCTAACAATTTCATGAGTCTAATAGAAAGCATCTAAGAGATGATATTATAGATACTTCCCACTAGGCTAATAGGTGTATATTCCTTCATACTTCCAGCTCTATCCTTTTTAGGGATGATGACGGTTGACATCCCTATTTTATTTAAATAAGGCACAACGTCACGGTGATTGAAAAAATAATAATCAATTAATTCAATAAAAATAAAAAAGAATTCACAGTAAAAAGAACCCTAAAATCTAAACCCAGTCAATTTAGGAGTCACCACCTTATTTTAGGATAATTAAGAAACCAATTAATTAATTTTAAAAAATATCTACGAAATCAATAGAAGATAAAATAATGTTCAAATATAATAAATATGTAATTTACATAAATAATAAAGTAAAATAATAATATAAGAAACGACCTAATGTTTATGTATAGTTAATAATATACATAATAATGAATCAAAAAGTACTATTCGAACTTCATTCGAATAGCTTCCTTGGAAACCAACTTTGGGTACCCAAAAACAAACTTAGTAATAGTGTTAGTAATTGATTAATACGAATTAAAATAAATTAAATAAATAATAACTTAAATTAAAACCCGTCTTATTTACATGGGAGGCCTTAAAAATCGACGGTAATCTCTTCATCTGTCAATTTTAACATACAAAGTAAATGAACTTAAACTAAATTTTCCATCTTTTAAAATGGATAGGCCTCAAAAATCGATGGAGAGATTTTTTTCATTGGCCAACTTTAACAATCTCTATTTAATATAAATTACAATAGCAATAACCTAGACTATTTTAAGAAAAAATATAATGGCAACAACAATCAATAATTAATGAGCCACTAATAGAATCACAACAATAAATAAACTATTTGAGAATAAAAACATTAAACCATAATCATAAAAAGATAGACTAGACCAAAGGAAACAATACCAACAATACCTTATCATAATCAAGAAAAACCAAAAAAAATACTAGAAATGGTTTTTTAAAAACAAAAGTACGGTAAACACACTGAACATAGAAGCAAACAAAACTTTTAACTAGGATAAAACACAAAAAATTAAATCAACTAACATATTAACACAATTCAACATAACCATGAATGAGTAACATTCGAAATTAGTTTAAATCAAAACAAAATGCTTAAAAAATAAAGGAGAAAACTTCATTGCAGAAGAAACCAAAAGTCGAATAATAACAACAAAAATAGAGTAACAACAACCTTTAAAACATAAATTGATTTGTACAAAAAATAAAAAGGAGAAGAGATCTGCCTCACTGTCGGAGTCTCGTCAGATATATCTTCGCAACGGCTGGTTGTTGTCCACCGGAGTTAGATTCACAACGACGCTTTGGTTATTGTTTAACAGAGTTGGAGCCACACCGGAGATGGAGTTCATACCTTTGAGATCGTTGTTTGATGGAGCTTTGAGCTCACAGATAACCTGCAAAAAGCAAACAGAATATCAAAAAGGGGTAAAGGGGAAAGGACTGGCGATCGTCAGGTCCTAAAGCTTCGTGGAGATGGCATTGTTGTTGTTGGTTGTTGTTTTGTTACTGGTATGGTTGGGGTTTTGGTCTGGTTTTCCAGAGAAGAAGAGTGTGGAGGCAGTGAGATGGACTGGAGGAGATCTGGTTGTTCGGTGGCGGAAATGGAAGGGAAAAGTAAAGTGTTAGGGTTTCAGGTGGTATGGTGGCGGCGGCTGAAAAAATTGGAAATAAGGGAGGAAAGCTTTTTTAGGGTTTTTGTCAATTTAGGAAAATTGTAAGTATCCACCACCACCTTTATTTTTTGATCAAGGACTTAAATAGGAAATTTTAAAAACCACTTCTGTACAATACATTGCTCAAAACTGTGTGCTCAAAACCATTGGTTAATAAAAAAATATATGTGTATGCAATTCTTATATGTGTTTCAATAGATTTCTAAACAGTAATAAAAATTATTAAATAAATATAAACAAATGTCACAAATGTAATTAATGGATTGTGCCAAGAACAATGATGTACAGATTAACAAATAAAAATATAAGTATTTTCACAAACAAGGATAATTATCGATAAATCACATTAAAATTGCAAAACATGCATTTCGAACTATTTAACAAATAAAATTTTAAAATATTAACTTTGAAAATATCAAGCCAAAATTTGGTATCAATAATGACAGTGAATGAAACATTCTTACTGTTCTCTAATTCATCTCTTTCATGAAACTCAACAATAGTATACATCACATTAGTTTTAATTGTATCCCATCAATGTTGATAAAAAGCAAAAGAGAAACCATTGAGTCCTTAAGCTTTGCCACATGTAGAACACTCCACCTCCTTGAGTGTCCTTTCTAGAAACTTACCCTTATCCCCTCCAAATTGATTGAACCATAATCCCCTCAAACTAGGCTTATCCACCTTGCTTCCTCTTTCAAAAGATGTTCATAAAAGTCAACAACTCCCCCATCTACTTCTTCCTTCTCCACATGGTTCACACCATTTACCTCCTTCGGCTCTATGTAGTTCCTTCTCCTATTTGCGGCCTTATTTTAGGATAAGTAGGAAACAAAAACTACCTTCAATTAAAATGGTGAATTTTTAAATAGAAGAGCAAATTTTTTGTGGACTTTTTTAGCAAATAAGTAGGACCAAATGATAACGCTCAACTACACCTCTTATGATTCGAAGTGTAAACGGTCACTAACAAGTATAAACTCAATGATATGTTGGGGTCGATCCCACAGGGAGTGATACGGTAAAGAATTCGATTATGAAGTAAACATGTGTTCTAATCTTTTGTAGGTATAAGGAATCATGTGACATAAACTAAATCAATAAATTTCAGTGACTAATATCAAATGGGGGGAAATTGGTAACCAATTGTGAACAAGAAATCACTAACTAGGGAATTAAACAATTAGAGATCAGACCTTAGGAATGTGACCAGTCGAATGCTAATTTTACCTAATGGGTAATCATTAATTGCTAAAAAGAGTTGAATCTCAGCGGGTAGGCTAGGTTTTGGATACAATAATCATCTCTCGATCAACTATTATGTTTCAAGTTAGTTCTCTTGAACCTCAGCAAGCTTAGCATTACCAAACAACCCAAATCCTTAATTTACCCACTTTCTCAAGATGGGTTTGTAAAGCCACAATCAAACCCACTTTCTCAAGCTAGATTTTAAAGACGGAATCAATACAATTATCAATCAATTATTTTACTCTAACACCTCTTTCTCAAGCAAGTATAGAGAACTAAGCTACAATTGAATTTGCAACTTCAATTCCTTAATTAAAGCATGAACAAATGACTGAACCCACTTTAAATCAACAATTAAATCAGGAATTAATAACACCCATTAACTAATTAAGACATTCAACTACATGATCACACCCCTAAGGTAAGGGGTTTTAGCCAAACATAGTGGAAAATAAGAAATTGTTACCAAATAGATTATCCATCCGAAGTTGCTAACAATTTGCAAATATCCAAATGCTGAAATTAAGCTAAAATCTTAAAATCTCAATCCCAAATTTCTCTCAAAAGTATTGAAACAATGTGTGAAGGTGAAAAACTCTCAAAAAACTAGAATACACAGTGTGGGAACTCCTTTTCTTCATTTCAAAATTGTATTTATACGTTCCCAAAAGTTCAGTACGAAGTCAACTCGATGAAGTAAGTTGGGATTGCCGACCCATTCAGTGATCCACCAAGTTTCTCCTTTCAACACCTTTCAGCTTGGCTCCTTCATTAATTTGTTCTGGAAAGTAATTGTTGTCGCCGATCCATTCGGCGTATTGCCGAATAACCATTTTTCTCGCCAAGTTGGTTTGGTCCATGAGCTATTTCAATGGAACTTTAGGCAAGCTGGAGGCCCACTCGGCGAGTCGCCGAGTGGCTTTTGCAAGCTCCAGCTTCTCTTTTCTTTAGTTTTTCGAACTTTTTCGCTACTTTTTGCATTATAATGTCCTTGCCTCACTCTTAAGCCTTCATTTTTGCATATCAACATATTATCATCAGTTATGAGTGTAAATCAGGCTTTGATGACACTAAATCAATGAATAATAAGCCCCAAATGAGTCGAAATTCCTGACTCATCAACACCCCCAACTTAAACTTTTGCTTGTCCTCAAGCAAAGCACAAGATCAATCAAGCCAACAAAGATGTCTACATTTGCTACTGGAGACTCAACATGAATGCACACAAGGTTCAATTCACACATGCAATGTTCAATTGTGCACTAAAAGTTTTAAACTATGACTAGTCATCATCAAATAGAGTTCAAGCTCACTTCAAATGCAAATTCATGCTCAACAAGAGTATTTGAATGCCCTCATATCAAGAATGATTTCATGCTTTCAAAAAACCAATCAAGGATTACAATTTAAGGAATTGAACTCAGCTCTCACACTCCTAATGAGAAAAACATGCACGATTTTACTCATAGGCTTGTCTGTATTTCCCAATCAATACATCATTCGGCTCATGTAAGATAAAAAAAAAAGGTCTTTCAAGGCTTGTAACTGGGGTGAGGATAAAGGTATGATCATTTTGGCTTAGTGACTTCCACCTTCATGATGCATTGCTCAAATTTCACTTCTTTCCCTTTTCTTTCATTATTTTCATCTTTATGACCTACCCTTGGCATATTCAAACACACAAAATTTTTGGTGTAGCTCATCAGACACCCCTTTTCTTTCCACAATGCATAATTAATACAAATTTTTCATTACTTTTCTTTCTCTCTCTTTTTTTATATGGAGGGGCTCCATCTTTTTCTTCAACACAAGTTTCCAAGGATAAATTTCACAAGCCTCTTGCTCGACTTCATTCCTCTTTCTTACCACACCCCTAACTTAGGCTTTTTGCCTAAGTTGGCTATTCAAACAAACCAATGCTTCATGAAGGTTTTAGGTTGGGAGGAAAAGGCCATTTGTGTTCATGTTTCATTCAAAGAAAAGGTTAGGCTCAAATGGTGCCAAGCTAGGTTATCACACTCACAAGGTAGTCACACAAAAGGTATAACAATAAGGTTCACTCTTAATGATTTTTTCCTAAGATAATTTCCTTCATTCACCAATAGTAGTCCATCGGACCAACAGGGCAAGTTCTAAATATCACCATGCACATATTTTAAGTAAAACTCACCACACCATGCATTCAACACAATCATTGATCATGACTCTATATGTTGAGCTCGCGTGCAAAGGTCATCGCAAAAACTCACCTCGACAAATTGACTAGTCACAATGAGATGCTGAGAGTTCACAAAAGACTTACGCAACTCAACTTCCTTGTTGGACTTGCACACATATTGTTCATCAAGAGTACTATTTAAGTCATCGGTATTGGTTACAACCGACACTCGAATGTACGAGAGAACATCACATCATTCAAAAACCAAGCAATCAAGCGAGAAACCAAAGAGATTAAAACCAACATTCAAAATTTAAGCCATGAATGAGAAGTTTCGGACACAAATAGTATCACCAAAATAGTAAAAACAAACATCCAAAACAAAACAAAATACAACCCAAGGGGATAGGTATCAAGATACTTTCGCCCCACCAAAAGAACTAAACAATGTCATTATTGTAAAACAAAACAAATGTCTCAAAAGTAAATATAAGTACAAGAGAGTTAAGATCCCCCTGTCAGGCTAAGCTTGAGGTGAACTCTGTGTAGCTAACATGGCCTCAATCAGGGCATCAATGATCGACTCATCTCCTACACTGGAAGGATACACCACGATCTCCTCTGTGGGCTGAGACCCATTCGAGCCAATCATGGACGTGTCACGCAAAAAAGCCTATGTCATCATATCGAGGTGTTACAATATATCCCCCTTGGGATCATTCATCCTCGAATGAGATTACTCTAAGTAGAAATGAAGGTGGAAACATCTACACCCAACTCAAACACCCAACATGCAATTTAACATACTTAGCATTTCAATTTAAAGAGTGCCAAAAAAAGAGCTAGTACCTTCGTTTGGGATTTCTCCGGAATCAAAGAGATGTGGGTATCTATTCTTCATATCCTCTTCAGCCTCCCAAGTAGCTTCCTCAACGAACTGATTCCTCCATAAGACATTTACCGATGCTACCTCATTTGTTCTCAACTTGCAAACCTGACGATCAAGGATCTGAACGGGAATCTCCTCATAAGGTAGGATGTCCTTAATACCAATATTCTCAGTAGCTATAATAAGCGAAGGATCGCCCATACACTTCTTCAACATAGAAATATGAAACACTGGATGGACTGTTGCTTACTCTAGCGGTAGCGCTAACTTATAAGATACATTGCCGATTCTATTGGATATCTTGTAAGGACCAATATATCGGGGACTAAGCTTACCCTTATTAGCAAATCTCATAACACCCTTCCCGGGTGACACCTTCAAGTAAACCCAATCATCCACGCCAAACTCTATGTCTTTTCTCCTAACATCTGTATAGATTTCTGACGACTCTGCACTGTTTTAAATCTCTCTTGAATGATCTTAACATTCTTCATAGCTTGATGAACCAAGCCTTGTCCTATCAACCCAGCTTCACCGACCTCAAACCATCCAATAGGGGATCTATATCTTCACCCATAAAGGGCCTCATAAGGAGCCATTTGAATGCTAGAGTGATAGTTGTGGTTGTAAGCGAACTCTATGAAAGGTAAATGATCATCCTAATTAACTTTGAAATCGATCACACAAGCCCTCAACATATCCTCTAAAGTCTGAATCTTGCGCTCTGCTTGACCATCAGTCTGAGGATGGAAAGCAGTACTCAAATCTACCTTCGAACCCAAACCATTCTGGAAAGACTTCCAAAATTGTGTGGTGAATTGAGAACCTCCATATAAAATGATAAACACAGGAACTCCATGAAGTATGACTACCTCTTGAATATATAATCTGCATAATCTTTTGTTGAATATGTAGTCTTTACTGGGAAGAAATAAGTTGATCTAGTCATTCGATCTACAATCACCCACATTGAATCATGTTGCATACAAGACCGCGGTAAACCAGTAATGAAATCCATATTGATCATCTTCCACTTCCATTGAATTTCTATATTCTCAACCACACCACCGGGCCTTTGGTGCTCTACCTTGACTTGTTGACAATTTGGGCACTTGGCAACGAACTTTGTAATACACCTCTTCATTAGCTATTTCGAGTTTAGCTCTTTCTAAGACTGAGGTGTTCCAAAAACTCACCCATATCCGCCCATCCACCCACTTAACCAGGCATGCATCAGATCAAGGCATGCATTTTTAGGGTACAAGTTTTCTCTCTATTTTTTGGGTGATTTTTTTGGATTAAAGTTAAGAGATCAGAAGCTTCAATCTAGGAAGCCAAAAAGCTTTAAACCACATAACGAAGAAGTGGGACACAAAATTTTCTTATGAATGAGATAGAAACTTATTTCTCCATCATAAGAAGCAACTACATTTTTGTTACTCCATCTTATATAACAAATAAAAAGATGAGCATACGCATTACAAAAATGTTAGTTTTAACCAACAAAAAGTTCTTGCTTTTAAGCTTGACGAGATAATCATGATCTGATTATCAAAAGAAAGAACCAACAAAAAGTTCTTCCATTTAAGCTTGACGAGATAATCATGATCAGATTATCAAAAGAAAGAATGCAATTAACTGGTAAGCAGATCATCATCAAAAGAAGCAAGAAAAGGATTTGAGCTCACTTTTGCCATAAAAACTCATTTTGAGTAATATGAACAGATGACATCACTCCTTCCGACAGTTGGACCTTCAATAAAGAAAAAAAACAATTCACCTCACTACTTGATATAAATAGGCATACTGTAATGAAAAATCACCTATAATATAAGAAAAGGGGTTGCATGTGTTATATTGGCTCCATAAGCATTACTTTATATTGTTATCCTTACAAATATATGGTTGACAATAAGCAAATAACAAATTGTTTACATAAATCATGTCAATGGTGTAAGTATCTATGTTTGATGGAAGGGAAAATAAAGTAACTCAATAATAAGGAATGTACTTCATAACATCAACCATCCAAAGCACTAGGATATTAAATAAGAGCCATTTTTTACAATTAAAGTTTATTAACAAACATAGCAGCACTAAGAGGGTCTGGAGTTGTAGAACACTTATGACTATAGTTGTCACACCCTATCTTAAGAATAGAAGTGCCACATCAGCAAAACACAAGAGAGGTGTTGGTTATTTAAGTAATAAGACCTTACCAACTAGTGACACGTTTTAAAGTCGTGTGGGCCTAAGCTCGGAGCGGATATTATCACTAGCGGGTTGGGCCGTTACAAATGGTATCATAGTCACTCTTGTGTCAACCTTGTCGATATGGGATATAGTTTGACTGAGCTTAGCCAAGTCCAAGTCCATAGATGGGGTGGGGTGTATGTGACGCCCCAACTTAATATTAGAAGTCCCACATTGACAAAGCACAAGATAGATGTTGGGCATTTCAGTAAGTCGACCTTACCAACTAGTGACGCGTTTTAAAGATGTGCAGGCCTAGGCTCAGAGCGACAATATCACTAGCGGGCTGGGCCATTACGATAGCTCTTTCCCGCTGCAAGGAGCCAATATAGTCCAAAAGAATGGAATATTGACTTACACATTTTATTTGCATTTAATAAGCCCAGTTTTGTTGAGAGAACAAAGTTGACTTTGTAGAGAAACTACAACTTTCAACTAGTTATCTACAATGGCAAAAACAAAGTACAATAATTTAGACATGTGTCGACTCAATATCACCTGTAAAAAGTGATGAAACTACCCACTTTCCAAAATTACAACTCTTTTGTCCATAAATACAAACCCCATATAAGTACTCAACAAAACACCATAATCTCCTCAAGAATTATTTCTAATTTTCGTAAATTTATATCTTAAAAAATTCATAGTCAAGCCAATGCCTCGAATTCTTGGTAGTACCTCCGTAGACTATGACCGAAATCACAGACACACACCTAAACTTAACTAGGGTCCTATTACCCCTCGAACTCATTTTTTTCATATTTTTGTGCACCTTTTTTGTGCTGACGTGGCACCTTCAACCTCCCAAGTTGGTTGTGTTTGTACACACGCGTCTGCCACGTGTGTAGATATTATTTTTAAATTTTTTGAAATTTGTTTTAAAAAAAATATTATTTTTTTAAAAATATTCCTATTTTCTTTATCTTGTATTTAATTCAATTTAATAAAAAAAAAAAATTTACCTTGTATCGAAACGCTTTTTTTACCTTCATTCATTGTTATTTCTCTTTTATTTTTTATTGATTTTATTTACTCTTTTTATTTTCTTTGTCTTTCGTTTTGATTTGATTTAAAATGTCTTGTATTTAAAATAAGTTAATTTCAAACGGATATCAAAACAAGTGAAGAAAATTAAATAAAACATAAAAAAAAAAATAAAGGTTAAAATTAAAGGACACTTTTTAAAAAAATACACAATTTTTAAAAATAATTAAAAGTGAAAAGATAAAAAAATTAATTAAAAAAAGTTTAAAGTGCGAAAGAAATTAAAATAAATGTTTTACAAAGAAAGAAATAAAAATAATTAAATATATATATATATATATATAAGTTTTTAATATCAAGAAATAAATGAAGAGTTTGAAATGTTTACCAAATTGCCCCTTCATAAAATAGTCATATTAAAAAGTAGACTCACTTTTCTCTCTCCTCATAAATGTATTGGAGTACTATCTTTAAAATTAAGTGGGACCAACAAGGGTAAAAGAGGAATTGTACCTTTAAATACTTATCATATAAGGAAGTGTGACATTCTTTTTGGGACTGACCAAAAAGAAAATGGTGTCACATAAAATGGGACGGAGGGAGTATAAAGTTACCAATTATTAATTGTGTTCAATTTGTGCACTCATCACTTGCCTTCAAGAGAGGGTGCACCCTCTCTCTACCATGTCATCATTTTTGGTGTATTTATTTCATTTTAAATTTGTTTGTGGGAGGGGGGTGGGGGTAATAGGATCCTAGTTAAGTTTAGGTGTGTCTTTGGGATTTTGTCATAGTCTAGGGGTGTGCTTGTGCATTAGATTATCACTTCATGTGATACATAAATGAACTAGAGCACATTTGGAATGAATAATACAGCATACACGAACAATAGACTTTAGATCTAAACTCTTCAATCTTTTCACGTTTCACTCAAGGAAAGTGTCACTCAGACTTGCAAGACCTAAATAAAAAATAATCGCTAAACAAAGTAAAAAAGGTTAAATAAAGAAAACAAGATAAATGCATGTATCTTACTCATAATACGTATCTAGATATATCAAATGCAAAAACGAGAGTGTTTTCAAAATCCAAAATCAAACAACTAAAATCATACCAAAATAATCTTCTGAAAATCCTTCGTGCCCCGCTTCTTATTTTGATTTTTCTTCCTCGAACATTTATTCTAAATATTTGCTATACCTTATTCATTGTTATTCTTTTTCACCATATGCTAAAAAGGCTAGGAGGGTTAATAGAACAGTTTTATAACCCTAACACTTTTCTTGCATTCAAATACCACTACAAAATGCCTGAATTCTGGGGGTTTAATAGCGGAGGCTAGCTACGCGCCCCACAAATTGCAGTAATTACCGAGGGTTTTGTAGTTGACAGAAAATAAAACTAAATAGGGGGTTTAGAACTCCCGCCATCCGAAAAAAGAAAATGTAAGTAAATAGTAGGGATTTTACACCTCCCCCATCTGAAAATATAATTTTTTATTACAAAATACAAAATCAACACCTATATTTTTATGCTACTATATGTTTTTACTTATTTTTAATTTCCAAAATATAAATCACTCAACTATTTTTAATTCAAAGAAATACAAAACACACAAAAAAAAAAATCATTTATGAAAACTTCACCAGCTCCTTCACTTCTCCTCTACATTTCTCTCATCGCTTCATCACCATTTCTCCGTCATTTCTCCACCACTTCTTCAACTATGTAAACTTCATCTACTTTACGAGATTCGGAATCGAGATAGCCATTTTAAGGTAAAAAAGAAATCGCTTCTCTCACCTTTTTTTTTTATTTTCCTCATCTCAATCTTCACAAATCGGAAAGTTTTGTACAAATTTCTGATTGTATTCACTAGGTAAGTTCATTAGTTTGCTGTTTGTATAGATGCATGGAGGTAGAATTAAGTTAATTTTGTTGTACTTTCGTGGATGAAGAATTCGAAATTGTCAAATTTGCCAAATAATGAACTGCATTTGCCTACTCTTTTTGTGTATTTTGTGGTAAAATTAGGTTAATTTGGTTGTACTATTAGTGGTTTAATTGTCTGCTAGTATTTGTGGTAGAATTAGCTATTTTTCCAGAGCACTGTTCATTTGTGGTAAATTTTGTAGGTCACGGATTCGATTGGCGGAATTAATGGCTAATGCTTAAGCCTGCAGGATAGATTGCCTACATTACACCCCTTGGTGTACGGTCCTTCATGGACTCCCTCGACATAAGAGAAGTTTTTAGTATAATGTAAAAATTGCTTAAAATTTGTGTTAAGTTAGATTCTTTGGCCCAAAAACAAATTTTCTTTTCGTGTTTGACTTTGTAATGCGTCGAATGAGTAATCCTGTTATGAATTACATCATATTGTCACAAGGAATGGGTATACCAGTAGGAAAATTGGCTCTGTATACTGTATTCGGAGGAGTCAGACCTTCAGCGGTACCAAAGCTCGTTAAAATTTATATACTAATTTGATTTTGTAACTATGAACATCATATCGTTTTGCTTCGCATGTGCAGTGTGTACCGATAACCATTGATGTGGGAACAAATAATGAGCAACTATTGAAAGACAAGTTCTACATTGGACTCAGACAAAAAAGAGCTACTGGCGAGGTCAATTTTATAATAGCATAACTCTATATCGTACTTGTTGTAAATATAAATTGAGACTTGCAGCATGTTCTTAAGACATGTATGTTTCTTTTTTGCTTCTTGTAGGAATACTACAACTTTCTTGAAGAATTCATGAAGGTTGTGAAGCAAATCTACGGCGAAAAAGTTCTTGTACAGGTTAGTAATTTGAAACTTGTTAAGGACCAAATCGCCGTTCATGTAACGTCTAAGTCTGATATTTGTAACGTCATCTGCAGTATGAAGATTTTGCGAATCATGACGCTTTTGAGTTGTTGGTGAAATATGGTACCACACATTTGGTATTCAATGATGATATACAGGTATGCTGCTTTTCTTTTGGCCTGATCCCATTAATGCTGCAGGGGACAGCTGTTGTGGTACTTGCGGGGCTTGTTGCATCGCTTAAGCTGCTTGGATGGTCCTTAGTTGAGCATACGTTCTTGTTCTTTGGTGCTGGAGAAGTAAGTCAAGACTTTCTTTTAAAGAGTCAAGTTTTCAATCGTTTCGGTAGACGAGCTATGTCTAACAACATGTAAAAAAGGATACAAATGGTAGCAATGAATAACTAAGGGAAAGAATACAACAATTCGATGACATCCCACTCATGACGCGATTTACATTTGGAGGAGATATTATGCATTTGAAATCATATAATCTTTTTGCCTCTACTCGTGTCGATAGCAGATATGGATGGATTGTTTTCATTAAAACATATTGAAACAATCTTAAAGTCATTACATTGTGCTTCATGTCGATCTCTCCGTGATCACAGGCTGGAACTGGTATAGCTGAAATCATAGCACTTGCAATTTCAAAAAAGGTAAAAGATTTAGGTTGCCAATGGTTTGTCAAAGTCGTATTCTCGTTTAGTATGTTTGATCACTTGATAAATTGTGTTTGTTATCTGTAGACAAACGCCCCTGTGGAGGAAGCGCGTAAATAACTATTGATCTCACACTTTGCTTGAATATGTGATGCCTAACCATGGGGAGCCAGCTACAGTGTCATTACCCAGATTGGTTATCTCCCAGTCCATTAAGAACATAGTTGTTCAGATACTGTGGTACAACCTCATTTTTATGAGGTAACTACTTTGCCTGTCAATCTGGGAAAGGGTCTTGCTTGCTTAAAACTACAACTTTGCTTTTGTGAGCAAAGTAACCTTTGACAAGGTTCTTATGTATCAAAATGGACATGATACACTCCACCTCATCAACACCCATATCAATCTCAAGCCACTTTAGAGCTCTAACAATTAAGTTTAACTTGATTTGGTGAGCTTTATTCTGAGCTTTATTCTGATCTTTCTGCTTCTGGATAATAGAGATCTTTTTTAGTAACCTCTGGTAAACTTGGAGCTCTAGCTTGTCCAGGACAAGATAAAGGCCAGACCTAAAAAACTGGACTTCATGTTCCTGCAGAGCACGTCGAAGAAGTCGTAGATAATGGGAAACTTGACCTGTATGTAGCACATAATGGGTAGATTTGGCTCTCTTATCTAAAAGAAGCAGCTGGTAATGAATGGGCTTGACGCAGGTGCTATTTTAGGAAACTCACAATGTTATTTTCAGTCAAGTACAAGTGCATCTGGGTTGAGCTTAATCTAAAAGTATTATATGTCCCTGTAACTTTCTTTTTGCACTAGAAGGAAATCTCCAGACAAGCAGCATTTTAGCAATAGAAACAAAAAAAAAAGTTGACTAAGTAGGAGTTGAATCCTCATATGTAGATGTTTTTTTGATGTTCAATTGAAATATGAGGTGGGTTCTCATAAAATGTTTCCTTCAAAACCTCTATGGATTGGAACAAAATGAAGATGTGCTATGAATGTTCGATCCCTATTCACAAGAATGGTATCTTATTTTTCATCGAGTTTATTAATTCCTTTGAAACCCCTATAACATGTAAATACATGTTTTTTTCTTGAATCTATAAGCCTTCAGTAACAACAAATGAAATTGACAAAGTTGTGCATCAAATGATAATCAATGCTGGCGCTTATCCATCTCCCTTAGGCTATGGGGGGTTTCCGAAGAGTGTGTGCATATCCGTCAATGAGTGAATGTGTCATGGAATACCTGACTCACAGCAGCTGCAGGTCATTATCTTTTCATATCATCCTCTTGCTTAAACTTTTTCTATGTGTATTCAAGACAAACAGTAATATACTGTGCAGGATGGAGACATAATAAACATTGACGTGACCGTTTACTTGAATGTAATTTGTCGATGCCCCTTCATTATTGTAATAGATTACATGTGCTAACTTTTTTACTACTAGCCGGTCTTTACCCTATGTATTTAGAAGGACATTTGTCTTCTCTTGAAAGTTCTGCCGTTGAATTATGGCTGAACCTTGTAAATTGTAAGGATCATTTGTTCCTTTTTCAGGGTTATCATGGCGATACGTCAAAGACCTTTTTCTGTGGTGACGTGAGTGAATCCATAAAGCGGCTTGTAAAGGTATAGATTTCGTCAATTATGAAAGGAATGCTGAAACAGTCTGGTTATTAGTTTAACGAAGTTTTAGCTTCTGAAAAGTTAATCAGAACACTGCTATTTGAAATTGAGCTCCGCTATGCTAATACTGGTTAAGATTTAAGATACCAATCAGTATTAACAATAGAACTACTGTCTCTTTTATCATCCGATGCTCGTTATATTGATTATGTCTGTATTATCTTACTGTGGCAGGTGACTGAGGAGTGCTTGCACTATGGAAGTGCTGTTTGCAGAGATGGTGCTCTTTATAGGAAGATAGGAAAGAGGATCAGGTAATTTTCTGAATATGATATTATCGTGAATTCGTGATTATTATTTGGTGATATGGATATTTTGAAGCTTCAACAGTCTATCTATTTTGAAGTTCCTATACGTGTCAAACTGTTTCTGTCTAACATATACAAAAACTTTTAGTTATTACCACTAAAAAATGTCGGTAGTGAAATTTGCTGCTTCTGATGAAACTTTGAATAATTTACTGTGATTTTCTTGAATATTGTTGGCAAACAGTTAATGTCATTTCTTGTGTATGTACCTTATTTTTTGTTGACACTCTTTCTTGGACATTGAACTTTTTGGACTTTGATTTCAGTGAACATGCTGAAAAATTTGGTTATGGTGTTGTTGATCGTTTTGTTGGACATGGTATTGGGACAGTATTTCACTCTGAACCACTCATATTTCATCACCGTAAGTCACTCTCATTTTGATCAACTTTGACATTTACTACTGCATTTGTGTTCATCCGGTAAAATATCTGAAAGTTGTGGAAGAGTTATCTAGAATTGTGAAGACCATGCTTAATCTAACACAAAACTAATTCTAGATAGGTTTACTTTTGGAGGAGTTGGTTGTGTTTGTCCTGTCCTTACTTTTCTCTAAAGAACAGGTTGTTTATGTATACAGCCTAGGATTGTGATGCATTGGTTGGTCAGAGTGCATAGGCCGCACCCTAGGATTGTGATGTAGACAGCCTACTCCAATGCAAGCAAGCATTAGTGGTTGCTTCCGTGGCTCGAACTCGTGACCTATAGGTCACACAGAAACAGTTCCACCATTGTGTGTTAACAATATAAAAAATAACAAGGTAGATTATAGTTTATATGAAATGATATCAAAACATGTTCAAAAATTGGTTATTTACTTAAAGAAACATTCATATTAACATGCAGATGCCACTAGTTGCCTTATTCTATTTCCACGAACTTCTTAGTTGCTAATACGATATTTTATGATTAACTGAATCTCCTCTTTTCATTTCTTATTTGCAACTAGTATAAAATGCATAGACTTCAAAGGGAGTAGTCACTTACCTCTCTTAGCATCATGACATTTACCCTTTAAATTGAATGTCACCTTCACAGTGAAAAGATCGTTTCATCACCACTTTAGTCTTGTTTTTTAAAGAATGGATGCCATGATTTTTGAAGTTGCTATCTCTAAGTAATTCCTTGAGACCTTGACTGATAAACTTAGATCACTAGCTGTATTTATTGGGTCATAGTGATCATGCCCCATTGGACGCTAGAGACTCTAATAGATGGATCGCTATACGTTCTAATGGCTCATGTTCCTGCAGAGCAGAAACCCAAAGGGGTTTATGTCTTTCTCCGCGACTCACTACAACAATTACAACGCCCTCTTTCTAAGGCTAAAGTTATCTCCTTCAATACCCATTTATTGTGTATTTTCTTTTGCAGCCAGGTGATGTTCCATGAACTGTTGCAAGTCCTTTCTTGAGTTTGGATGCTAGTGAAGACTTTTCATCAATAAAAGCAAGATTAACCAACAGTTTTCGTAGTGATTTCAAGTTCCTTTTAATCGTAATGGTTGGGGTGAATAAATTATTTCAATATAGCTTGTAAAACGAATAGTACACTTAATGATATATTTTTGTGTTTGAAATATGTTTTATTTCTTAATACTAATATGTCCTTTTAGGTTTGGACTATGATGTACATGTTAATTAGTCATTAATATTTAAAATTGAATATAACTAGCAGATGCTGTAAAAATTTACATGTTCATGAATTGCACGGTTGGAAACTCCTGTTAATTTTAATGTGAAATTCATAAATTCCGGGGGTTTCCGACTCCCAGACTCACAAATTGTTGGGGTTCTGATTCCCAGAATATGAAGTGCAGGTTTATTGATGTCAATTTTCGGGGTTCAAAACCCCCGCTAATAACCCCTGCTACTGGTAACAGTGGTTGGTGAAAAACCCCTGTGACTTACTTGTCACAAACCTAACAGCAGGGGGTTTTGCAACTGCCGTAACAACATATTGCGGGGGTTACTGACCGCTGCAATATGTAATTTTAACTCGTAATTTTAACTCCCGCAATTTGAACATTTTTTTGTAGTGTACAGACAATGCATTTAGTTAACTAAGTGGTGTTGGCCACAATTTTTATTTTTTTTAGAGTTGAAATTCGAAAATCATGTTTGGCCATAAAATTTTAAAATGGTTATGCAATTTAAAAAAACACCAAAAAATTGTTTTCACTCCAAATCGCTCACAAAAATTCAAAAAAAACTCTAATTTCCAAATACTACCACCGTCTAAATTTATGTGATGAAGTTTTAATGGGCACGAAGTTCAAGAAATAGAGGAAGACTTTGTAATGTTCCAAAACTATCTTTAAGATAGTGAATTTTTAAATAGAAGAGCAAACTTTTGTGGACTTTTCTGGAAAATAAGTGAGACCCAACATGGATAAAAAATTGATATTGTCATTAAATATATGTCAAATAAGGAAATATATATTCTTTTGGCGATTAACTAAAATGTAAAGTGTGTCACATTAATTGGGACAAACAATTTTCAGGTTTAAAGTAATTTATTTTCATAGTCAAACAGACCCTAAGTGTTTAAAGTAAACTGTTCATTTTACAAATAATTGGTCTAGTATGGTATTAATAATTTACAAATAGCATCCATAGGATCATTTATGGCTGAACAATGCAAATTTACATCATTTAAACTTCGCAACTTGCACTCTCTTTGCTCTAATAATATTGGGAAAATGCATAAGTACTCCCAACCTATGCTCAAAATTTCAGAGACACACTTATAATTTATTAAGTTTCCATTACCCCCCCTCCCCCCGAACTTATTATATAAATAATTTTCTACCCATTTTCGACCTACGTGGCACTATCAACCAGATAGCTTGAAAAAATTATCAACACGCACTGGGCTCAGAAGATAGTGCCACGTAGGCCGAAAATGGGTAGAAAATTATTTATAAATTAAGTTCGGGAGGTAATAGGACCTTAGTATAGTATAAGTGTGTCTTTGAGATTTCGGGCATAGGTTGGGGAAGTACTTGTGCATTTCTCCAATAATATTTAACTATTTCTCTTTTTATATCCATCTAAAAATAGCTTTCCTTGATGGAAAATTCTCCATCCAACCATTCAAGTCAATAAGTTAACTTTTGTTTTGATCGTAATGTTTAACTAAATTTTCTACTTTTTCATACTTAAACCTATTAATCTAAAAACTTGTTAAATGATATTTTATAAAAAGCTTTTTACCAGCATAATATAATGAACTGTTGTGTTCACAAAGGTGAGATCATCATTGTGTTGGGACTGATAGTGGATGAAGCCTAACCTTTTATATTTTGGAAGGCAAACGAAAGCTTTCAAAGTGGGCAAAAAAGAAATCTATTAATTTTGCCAAGTATTTAGGGGTCTCTATTAGGGGGATGTGTAGGAAAGAGTAATTGATTTGTTGTGTTGCATAGACAATGAGACAAGAAGTAATGCAATTTGATGTGAAAAGAACCCCAATAAAAGGGTCATCATTAAAGCAGGCTTTTTGAAATAAGGAAGGGGGGGGGGGGTTGGATGTGATATGTATTCAAGAAACAAAAATGGAGACTCTAACAGATAGCATTAGTAGAAGTGTGTGAGTGTGTGTTAGGTGTCGTATGGGGAAATAGGATATACCTTGGGTGTTAGGGGGGACTTTAATGACATAAGATTCCTGGAGGAGAGGTTTGTATGTAGGGTGATGTCTAGGGCCATGGAAGAATTTTCAGAGTTTATAAACAATCTCTCTTATTAATTTGTCGTTAACAGGTAGCTCTTTCACATAGTACAAATTAGAGGACTCATCTTCTCAATCGAAAATGGATAGATTCCTTGTGTCTACATCTTAAGAGGAGTTGGCACCCAATTTGATCCAGGTTCCTCCGTCCGCACTCATCTTCTCTTTTGCCCACTTTGAAAGCTTCCAAAATAGCAAAGGTTATGCTTACTCTTTCCTCCGTCCGCCCTTCTTTTCAAAATTGCATTACCTCTCATCTCATTTTCAATGCAACACTACAAATCAATTACTCTTTCCTCCATTGACCTAATAGAGACACCTAAATATTTCCCAAAATTAATATATTTCTATTCAGCCCACTTTGAAAGCTTCTGTTCGCTTTCCAAAATAGCAAAGGTTATGCTTCATCCACTGCTAAGCCCAATACAATGATGATCCCACCTTTGTGAGTGAAATAGTTTATTATATTATGTTGGTAAGGAAACTATGTATAAATAGTTTTTAAACAAGTTTTTAGATTAATAGGTTTAAGTATGAAAAAGTAGAAAATTTAGTAAAACATTACTACCAATACTCAAGTTAACTTATAAACTTGAATGGTTGGATGGAGAATTTTCCATTCAAGGAGAGCAATTTTTAGATGGATGAAAAAACAAAAATAGGTAAATATTATTAGAGCAAAGAGAGTGTAACACCCCAAAAAAAAATTTAAGTTAAGCTCCTAACCATTCTTGGATTGCATATAAGGCCGTACTAAGTGACTCTTAATTTTCTTAGGTGTTAAGGTCAATTCTTTAGTGTGGGAATGAATTCGGATATGAATTAAGGTCACTAGAATCTCCTAGAACAAAGTTAAGTTGAAAGTTTCCTTACCGATTAATTTTTTATGTTAGATTCTACTTGGATTATCAAATTAAAGGTATTTGAATCTTGTTTCCAACGCCGCCTATTTCTTATCAATCCGAGTTTCGTGTAAAGAGTTATGACCATTTTTAGCAACCTGATACAGTGCAGTGACGAATTAGCCGACGAAAAATCGTTAAAAAGCAATTTTGTCTTTTTACCTCTCAGAAAACCCTAAAAGAATTTCTTGACTAATTAAAGACCAAAACCAATCAGATTTGCATCTCTTAATACACCATTTTTTCTCTCTCAAACCCTAAGACAAAACCCTAAGGAAAAAAATCAAAGTAGAAGACTCCATTCGAGATTCTTTCAATCTTTTTCAAGATTCTTCTTCAAGGTAAGTCTTTCTCCAAGAATTCCATTCTTTCCAACTCAATTTTCTTCATAAAATTATGAATCATTAATGAGAATCCTAATTCTTGGCAATAGAGATTTGAAGAAATTAATTCAAGAATCTCAAGAAAGGTTTTCTTGATTGTTTACCTTCAAGCTAGGGCTTCAAGGCTTCTAATCAAGTTCTTATTCAAGATTCTTCAAGAACCTTGTTCTTCCAGGTATGTAAGGCTATCATAGTGTTGGACTAGTTCGTCCTCACACCCTACATCTACTTTCAAATCAGTAAAAGAGTAATCTAGGTTCTATCCCTAGATTTGAGTATTCTTGAGATGAGTTGATTTTTGTAGTTCTTGAGTTCCTGATTTCTTTTTGTAAATTCTATTCCTAATTATTGAATTTCTATATGTTATGCATTGAGATTCTTGAGTTGATTTGTTCATATCCATAATTCCACATGAACCCTATGAATTGAGTCATAAATTTTGAGAACTTTTTTTAAAGCCAAAACTTGAGTTCTTAAACTGAAATTTGAGAAAGTAAAGATGAGTTTTGCAAAAAAGGTTTTCTAAAACATGAGTAGTATGACAATCGAGTATGCCATCAATGTTTAAGTAGTATGGTATCTAGATATACCATGAATGTTTATGCAGTATGACTTCCCGAGTCATCAATGATCATATTATAATATGATTTTGAAATGTTTTTGAGAAAGAGTTTTCAAGTATGAGTATAAGGGGACTATGTATTCCCAGAGGCATCAATTTTTACCTTGATAAAAGAGAAACTGAGATTTCTAAATGAGTTATGAGTTCAAAAGTTATTTCAAGAGCAGTTACCTCTTTTAAAAGGGTAGTTTGAGCAATTATCTCAAACCAGAGGAAGAGTTATATTTTTTTAAAACATATGAGAATGAGTATATATTATTAGGAGTAGTATTGAGCACTAATATGGGGGAGAGTTCAGACAACTCACAGCCCCCATAAACCATGTATGCCAACATGGGTAAAGGGTCATACTTTTTAGATGATTCCTTATTTCTTTTAAGCATGGCTTAGTGGATCCACTTAGTTAAGGATGTCCTACACTCCAGTAAGGTATAGGACAGTTCTGGCAGCATAAGCGAGACGTTGTATCATCACGTTGCTCATAGTGATGGTTGTCGTTTAGGTTATCTCTTAAATAAGAGTAATTAGTTATTATTATATTTTTATATATATTTGAGTTATTATCTACTGTTCTAAAAGTTTCATGTATATAACATCTTTTATTGTTGCTTTCATTTTGAGTTGAGTATCTTTAGTTTGAGTTGAGTTGAGCATCCTGAGTTGAGTTAAGTATCCTGAGTTAAGTTGAGTATCCTTGAGTCGAGTTGAGTATTCTTGAGTCTTATTGAGTTGAGACGAGATAAGTATGTCTTCCGTTTTATTAGATCAAGGTTATACTTATGTTGCAGAGTTCCCCTTACATTCTCGTACATTTCATGTACTGACGCCATGTCAAGACCCGAGTCTACACCCTAGACGTGGCCGACACTCAAGAACCATTGTTGGTCCCCAAGCGAACCCTCATCCTGACTTACTACAAGCGGAAGGCTAACTTAAGCATGCAAAAGCTTAAAACTGAATTACAGTGCAAAGATTTTCTCAAAATGAATAACTTAGAATATAATAGAATATTCAACTAGCGAAAAATTGGTAACTCAAGTCTTGAAAATATTTAACAAGATAAATGAAACAGACTTCTTAAACTCCACTGTCTATATATGAAGCCTCTAAATGAAAAATATGGAAGTCGGGACAAGACCCACGACATCCTAACAAAACATAAAAGTAAATGAAATCCTCTGGAAGCTAGGAAATTCACCATAGCTAACTCGAACTCCCTGTGGTATCAACGAAGCTCCTATTGATGATCCTGAATACTTGTATCTGCATCATGAATGTATGAGCATATAAGGGGAATTATAAAGCGTAAACATAAGCTTGAACTTAATAAATTGGAAACATACTTACCTCAACTCAACTAAACTTATAGAAACATAGTTTAACTCACCTCAAGGAATACTCAAGCATACTCAAAAGTACTCAAACTTACTCAACTCAAAAGTACTCAAGGGTAAGATACTCAACTCAGAAATAAGGTTCTCAGCTCAGTGAAATGGGGCTCCACTCAATAATAAGGTACTCGACTCAATGAAACACAGTCCAACTCAAGGTACTCAAGAACAAAGCAACAATAAAAAATGCAATATAAGGAAAGGTTTTAATACATTAGATAGCAACTCAATGTAGTGAAGAACAAAATAGTAACTCAATTTGTATATAATAAAGTATAATATAACTCTGTGGGAGTTTCTCTAACTAATAACCATCATTATGAGCTATGTCATGATACAGCGTCTCGCCTACGTTGTAGGAACTGTCCAATACTTTGCAAGGGTACAATACCTCTCAACTAAGTGGATACACTAGTCTATGCTAAAAAACATTAAGGAATCATCTAAAAAGTATGACTCTTTCTACCCACATTGGCTACGGAGACTTGAGTTATTATGAACTTATCCCCATATCAGTGCTCAATACTACTCCCAAAATATACTCAGCTCATATGTTTGAAAAAATAACTCTTTCTGTGGTTTGAGATAATTGCTCAAAACTAGCTCAAAGTCTCACTTGGAAATCGGTGTTTCATCTCTTGGTTAAATGTGAAAACATTTACTCTTTGGGAATATTTAGTTCCCATATAATCTTTTGAATAAAATGAACTTCACTTTTACTCTTACTCAAATCAATGCTCAAGTCTTAAAACAAGTTTAAAGCATTTGTAAAAGACTTCTTAAAATATGGTCCATGCCGAATTATGGACGTGATGACTCGATGCAAGGTTTTCAATAACCATTGATAGAAATCAATTTTGGAACTCAAGATCCTCAATGATACTACTCATTTCAAGAATGTTCAACTTGGAGGGTTCCTGCGGGATTATGAGCATGAACTACTCAACTCAAGGACTCAAAAATACTTCTCATCTTAAGACTGCTCGACTTATAGGATTCATGCGGAATTATGGGTATGAATAACTCAACTCAAGGACTTCATGGGTAACATGTAATAATCTCATGATTAGGAAATATAGTCTCAAATGGATTAGAAACTCAATACTCAAGACTTAGAACTTGAAGATACTACTCCTCTCAAAGATACTCAACTTATAAAGTTCATGCGGAATTTATGGGCATGAATGACTTGACTCAAGGGTAAACATAACGATATGGAACTCGTGTATACGACTCTTCTCATTCTCATACCTACTTTCTCAAAACTTAACTCAAATCGATAGTGGATCTCAAAGGATTCACAATTGAACTCAAAGGCTTTCTTGAACTCTACTCTTAACTCTCTCTTGAATGTGAATTATGAATTCAAGAGTTATGGTTCATGCTATAAAGAATCTCGTGATGACAAAATAGACTCATGAATACATTCTCCTCACTCTCATGCTCTATTACTTGAGTCTTGAAACAAGTTATAAGAAATTGTAGAAGACTCCTCAAAAAGACTAAAAGGGACTTTTCTCGAAATGTTCGAATGAACACTCAAGACTTAACTCTCAAATCTACCTTGAATTTGAATTATGAATTCAAGGTAATAAATAGACTCATGAATACATTCTCCTCACTCTCATGCTCTATTACTTGAGTCTTGAAACAAGTTATAAGAAATTGTAGAAGACTCCTCAAAAAGACTAAAAGGGACTTTTCTCGAAATGTTCGAATGAACACTCAAGACTTAACTCTCAAATCTACCTTGAATTTGAATTATGAATTCAAGGTAATAATTCATGTTATGAATGATATCTAGGTGTTTAGAAGTATTTTAGAGTGTTTAGAATCAAAAGGGGTGAAAATACACTTCATTGGAGCTCAAATGGAACAACCGACATAAAAGGAGTGGGGGCAGGCGACCCTGGCGCGTTTCGGGCGCGTGGCGCCAGCCCCAAACTTCAGAACATCATTTTGGGAGCACTTTTGAGGCGCCTCCCCAGCCTCTTTGGAGTAGCTGGGGCGTGCAACCCCAGCCTCTCCCTAGGCCAAGTTCGACGAATTTCGTCTCTCGTTTTCTAATCTTAAATCGCTTTTAATCAATTTCTTTTCTCAAATTTTCCTTATATTCAATTATCCAACCTAAGTACACACTAATCCACTCAAAACACTCACTTTCATATCAAGAAATCATCAAAACCCCAACAAAACAAGATTTAGAATGAACTTCAAGAACACCAATCAAGAACTTAAATCCTTTAACTTTTGAGAACGAAATTATGCTGAAAATAACATGATTGGCGTGTGGGTGAATGAACCAAACACTATGGAAGCTTACATTCCTCTTAGGGATTAAACCCATGGCAAAAATCCGCAACAAAACTCAAGAACCTCGACGAACGCTTTGATCATATCCTCTTTTCTCCTATTTTCTCTTCTTTTCTCTTCTTGTACTATCAAATAAAACCCTAGGCGTATATTAGGATTATAAAACTGAACCTAATCATATTAGACCCCTAAAACATTACTAAAAATGAATTAAATCTGATTGGGTAAGGAAAAGACCAAAATATCCCTTACTATTTTCGGATAACTTTCCTTAACTGGACAGCCTGACTTCAAAAGGGCATATCTCACTCATCCGAACTCGAAACTTAGCAAACTCGGTGGAGTTGGAAAGATAATTCAAAGACCTTGCATTAGCTATCTTGTAGCATACCTAACTAATCATGTGGTAAGAGTTATGGTCGTTTGAATTTTACCTAAATCTTAGAAGAACTTAGGAATGACTTGAATGAATTCTCTCTAGTTCATTTTGGAACACAAGGTACTACATCTACTGACCTTAAAACTTAAGAAATTTTTAATTCCTGCGTAAAATCCCGCTCACTATGAAGAACGGTTCAAGTCTTAGTTCAAAAAAATTTCTGGGGTGTTACAATATCTCCCCCCCCCCCCCGGGATCATTCGTCCTCGAATGATGACTGGACTGGGTATGGAATGGGGGTTACTCTTACTAAGGTCTAATTCTAATGGTATGTTTTTACTATATTCAAGCTTAACCCAAATCCTTAGGTTCGGGTTCTATACCTCTCTATAGGGGAATCTCATCCCAAAACAATTACTCTTTACCACCACATTCAAGCTTAGTACTTCTAACATCTCCATTACTAACAGAACCTCTGAAAAGATATCTCCCATACTCTCTGGAACTCTTTACTATCTTATTCTCAAACACTTGACTTGATTTCTCATCTTGCATCTCCCCCTTAGGTCTAAAGTTGATACTTGAAAGCTATGGACCTGTTCCATTATCTCTAACTGGTCTACATCCTCGTTTACTCTAACACTCGAGAGAAGTTTATCTCATGACTACCGAACTCTCAATAAGAAGGTACTAAGACCTCTTTCTAAGGTGTTTCTCTTAACTTCTTTTGATTACATACCCTCTCGGTACACCTCTTAATGCTCTTTTTACTCTTGTGACTTAGCCACACTTCACTGCCCTTATCTAAAGGTTAGGGTCTCTCACTTCTACTACTCACATTCATTGCAGTAAACATCTCAATTCCTCACCTACTCTATGTAAAGTCTACTAGATCAAATCTCAAGACTAGCATCATCACCCTCATGTTGTCATTCTTTTGATCATGACACTCATCTCAAATTAAAGCTTAATGTTCATTACTAAACCCGAATATCAATATGATTGCTCACCTACTATATTATTCCTTATTAATCGATCAGTTTTATAACCTTCTGAACATCATGACCCTCTCAAACAAATCATAAGCCTGGCTTAGATCCATCACTTTATGAATACTCTGTGTTTCTATTCAACACATATATTTAGCCTCTTCTAACACGATGACGTATTGACATCAACTATATTCTGGTTAACAATAGACTCTAACTTATCTTGACTAGTAACTATTTATCTACCTCCTATCATGAGATCTTCACAACTCATCACTTCTTAGTCTACCCATAATGGAAAACTCCTCATTACTAACTTACTAGGTTCATGACTATAGTAACACAGCTTGTCAAAACACCATCTCTCTTACTTAGATTACTAAACCTATGCATACTTTTCTCTAACTCTGGCCTCTTTCTTTACTACTGCTCATGATCTCGTAACTCATGCTACTTTTTAGGGTGAAAATATTACCCGAGTTCTAAACATACTTTCTCATAGGAATCTCAGTTGAAACAAGGCTTAAAGAAGAGAGTACAACTCGATTTTAGCTCAAATGCACGATTCACATAAATAAATCTTTATGGAATAGCTCAATTGCAATATTGAGAGTATGAAAGAAGGGAAACTTTTCTTAAATGTCTGTAGTCCCTCATTTATAGAAATGGGGCCCTCACAACCATAAACAAGATCCTATTGACATGGCTTAATAGACATCCTAGGACACTTGAACTCTGTGCTCTGATTCCAAGTTTGTCACGACCCAAGTCTATACCCTGGATGTGGCCGGCACTCAAAAACCATTGTTGGTCCCAAAGAGAACCCTCATCCTAGCTGACTACAAGAGGAAGACTAACTTAAGCATGCAAAAGCTTAAAACTGAATTACAGTGCAAAGATTTTCTCAAAATGTCTCAAAATGAATAACTTAGAATATTCAACTAGCAAAAAATAGACAACTGAAGTCTTTAAAACATTTAACAAGATAAATGAAATAGACTTCTCAAACTCCATTATCTATCTTTACAAAGATGGAATTCGGGACAAGACCCATGACATCCTCACAAAACTAGAAGTAAATTGAATCCTTCGGAAGCAAGGAGGATCACCATAGCTAACTCGAACTCCTTGTGGTATCAACGAAGATCTTGTTGATGATCATGAATACCTGTATCTGCATCATGAAACGATGCAGGCCAAATGTCTCAGTACATGGAATGTACAAGCATGTAAGGGGAATTCTAAAGCATAAACATAAGAACTTAACAAAATGGAAACATACTTACCTCAACTCAACTAAACTCAAAGAAACATAGTTTAACTCACCTCAAGGAATACTCAAGCATACTCAAAACTACTCAAACTTTCTCAACTCAGAAGTACTCAAGGGTAAGATACTCACCTCAGAAATAAGGTTCTCAGCTCAGTGAAATGGGGCTCAACTAAATAATAAGGTACTCGACGCAATGAAACACAGTTCAACTCAAGATACTCAAGAACAAAGCAACAATAAAAGATGCAATATATGGAAAGCTTTTAATACAGTAGATATCAACTTAATGTATTGAAGAACACAATAACAACTCAATTTTTATATAATAAAGTATAATATAACTCTATGGGAGTTTCTTTAACTGGCAATCATCACTATGAGCTATATGATGATACAGCGTCTCGCCTACACTGCCAAAACTATCCTATACTTTGCTAGGATATAAGACCTCTCACTAAGTGGATCCACTAGTCTATGCTAAAAAGCATTAAGGAATCATCTAAAAAGTATGACCCTTTATACCAACGTTGGCTACATGGTTTATGAATAATTGAGTTATTATGAACTTGTCCCCATATCGGTGCTCAATACTACTTCCAAAATATACTCAGCTCATATGTTTAAAAACATAACTGTTTATGTGGTTTGAGATAAATTCTCAAAACTAGCTCAAAGGCTCTTTTGCAAATCAGTGTTTCCTCTCTTGGTTAAATGTGAAAACATTTACTCTTTGGGAATACTTAGTTCCCATATAATATTTGAAGAAAATAAACTTCACTTTTACTCTTACTCAACTCAATGCTCAAGTCTTAAAACAAGTTTAAAACATTTGTAAAAGACTTCTTAAAATATGGTCCATGCCGAATTATAGGCGTGAACGACTCAATGCAAGGTTTTCAATAACCATAAATAGAAATCAATTTTGGAACTCAAGAACTTCAATGATACTACTCATTTCAAGAATGCTCAACTTGGAGGGTTCCAGCAGGATTATGAGCATGAACTACTCAACTCAAGGACTCAAAAATACTTCTCATCTCAAGACTGCTCGACTTATAGGGTTCATGCAGAATTATGGGTATGAATAACTCAACTCAAGGACTTCATAGGTAACATGTAATAGTCCCATGATTAGGAAATATAATCTCAAATAGATTAGAAACTCAATACTCAAGACTTAAAACTTGAAGATACTACTCCACTCAAAGATACTCAACTTATGAAGTTCATGACGAATTTATGGGCATGAATGACTTGACTCAAGGGTCTACATAACGATATGGAACCCATGTATATGACTCTTCTTGTTCTCATACTTACTTTCTCAAAACTTAACTCAAATCGATAATAAATCTTAAAGGATTCACAATTGAACTCAAAGGCTTTCTTGAACTCTACTCTTAACTCTCTCTTGAATGTAAATTATGAATTCAAGAGTTATGGTTCATGATATGAAGGATATCGTGATGACAAAGTAGACTCATGAATACATTCTCCTCTCTCTAAGCTCACTTACTTGAGTCTTGAAGCAAGTTATTAGAAATTGTAGAAGTTTCCTCAAAAAAACTCAAATGTGCTTTTCTCGAAATGTTTGAATGAACTCTCAACTCTACCTTGAATTTGAATTATGAATTCAAGGTTATGAATCATCTTATGAACGATATCTATGTGTTTAGAAGTAGTTTAGAACCAAAAGGGGTAAAGATACACTTCAAGGGAGCTCAAATGGGACAACCGACGAAAAAAGAGTGGGGGCAGGCGATCTTGGCGCGTTCCGGGAACGGGGTAGCAACCCCAAACTTCAGAACCTTATTTTGGGTGCACTGCTTGGGAACCGCCCCAGCCTCTCCCTAGGCCAAGTTCGACGAATTTTGTCTCTCATTTTCTGATCCTAAATCGCTTTTAATCGATTTATTTTCTCAAGTTTTCCTTAGATTCAATTACCCAACCTAAGTACACACTAATACACTCAAAACACTCACTTTCATCTCAAGAAATCATCAAAATCCCAACAAAACAATATTTAGAATGAACTTCAAGAATATCTATCAAGACCTTAAATCCTTCAACTTTTGAGAACAAATTTACGATGAAAAAAATATGATTGGCGTGTGGGTGAATGAACCCAACACTATGGAAGCTTACATACCTCTAAGGGATTAAACCCATGGTGAAAATCTGCAACAGAACTCAAGAACCTCGACGAATGCTTTGATCCTCTCCTCCTTTCTCCTCATTTCTCTTCTTTTCTCTTCTTGAACTCTCAACTAAAACCCTAGGCGTATATTAGGATTATAAAACTGAACCTAATCAGATTAGACCCCTAAAACATTACTAAAAATGAATTATACCTGATTTGGTAAGGAAAAGACCAAAATACCCCTTATTATTTTCGGATAACTTTCGTTAATTGGACAGCCTGACTTCAAAAGAGCATATCTCACTCATCTGAACTCGAAACTTAGCAAACTCGGTGGTGTTGGAAATATAATTCAAAGACCTTTCATTAGCTATCCTATAGCCCACCTAACACATCATGTGCTAAGAGTTATGGTAGTTTGAAGTTCACCCAAATCTTAGAAGAACATAGGAATGACTTAAATGAATTCTCTCTAGTTCTTTTTGGAACACAAGGTGCTACATCTAGTGACCTTAACACTTACAAAAATTTTAATTCCTTGGTAAAATATCACTCACTACGAAGAACGATTCGAGTCTTAGTTCGAAAAATATGGGGTGTTACATGCCATTTGCCTGCATGGTTTCATGATGCAGATACAAATATTTAGGATCATCAACAGGCGTTTAGCTGAGGTCATGTGGTATTCCAGTTAGCTATGGTGAGCCTCTTGTATTCCGAAGGACTTCACCTTTACTTTATAGTTAGTACTTTTGAGATGTTGTGGGCCTTGTCCCGATATCTTTCTGTAATAGTAGTGGCTTCATAGATAGACAAAGTTGAGGAGTTTTCTGTAATTTCTTTCTTTTGAGTTGTTTTATAAACTCTGAGTATATCTTTTGAGTATTGTTCAAACTTTTTAAAGTTGAGTATTTGAGTTTAATGGGATTTGATTCAATATTAAGGTTTTTTATGCTTGAGTTAGTCTTCGCTTGTATTCAGGGGACCAGCAATGGTTCTCGAGTGCCGGCCACGTCCAGGGTGTAGACTCTGGTCATGACAGAGAGTACAGGTTATGAACTTTAAAAAATGTAATTATGCATTGTTCAGTCATAAATGTGTCTATTGATGACATTTTGTAAATTATTATTACCACACTAGAACAACTATTTGTGAAATGAACAATTTACTTTGGACACTTAGGGTCTGTTTGACCATAAAAATTGTGAGTACCTAAAAAGGTGTTTTTATTTTCAAAGTGAAATATGTTACTTCCTCAGCCCCAATTTATGTGACACTTTTATTTTTGGTGAATTCCCAAAAGAATGAAATATTTCCTTATTTGTCAATTATTTAATGTCAATATGAACACTTTATCCATGTTGGATCCTACTTATTTGCTAAAAAAACCCATAAAAGTTTGTTCTTCTAACTCAAAATTCATTATTTAGATTAAGGATGGTTTTAGAACGTTGCAAAGTCTTCCTATATTTCTTAAACTTCGAACCCTATCAAACATTATCACATAAATTGGGATGAAGGAAGTATTTTGAAATTATAGTTGTGCATGGTTATGAATAAAAATTAGCGTTGTTTTTGAATTTTTGTGCGTGATTTGGAGTGAAAACAACTTTTGGGTGATTTTCAAATTGCATATTTCAACTTCAAGTTGAATTCCAGATTTCCTTTTTTTTTCCCAAACATGATTTTTCAAAATACAACTCAAGAAAAAAGTTTAAAATATTCATGGCCAAACACCACTCAGTTAACTAAATGCATTTTCTATATTTGAACACAAGAAAAGTGTTAAAGTTGTAAAATTATTCTTTTAACCCTCCTAGCTTCTTTAGCATGTGATGACAAAGAATAGTAATGAATAAGAGAAAAACAAAGATTGAGAAGAAAAGTTCAAGGAAGCAAAATCAAAATCATATGTGCCGCATTAGGGATTTTCAGAAGATTATTTTGGTATGATTTTAGTTGATTGATTTTGGATTTTGAAAAAAATGCTCATTTTTGCATTTATTATAAAACTGGATACGTATTGATGAGTTAGATCCATGCACTTATATTGATTTCCTTAATTAGCAATTTTTACATGGTTTAGAGATTACTTCTCTATTTAAGTGTTACAAGTTTCAGCGACAATTTCCTTGGGTGAAATGTGAAAAGATTGAATAATTTAGAACTAAAGTTTATTGTTCGTGTATGATGTAATTATTCATTCCAAATGTGTTCTACTTCATTTATGTGTCACAAGAAGGTGATGATCATTTACTTTATACCAACATACCCCTACCAAGGATTTGAGGTGTTGGCTTGCCTATGAATTTTTTATAAAATAAATTTAAGATATTTAGAAACAATTCTTGAGGAGATTATGGTTTTGTTTTGAGTACTTATTTGGGCAAAAGAGATGCATCTTGGAAAGTGGGTAGCTTTATCACTTTTTACAAGTGATATTGAGTTGGCACATGTCTAGATTACTCTACTTTGTTCTTTCCATTGTAACTAACTAGTTGGAAGTTGTAGTTCCTCAACAGTTGATCTTCCAATAAATACATACTTATGCTCAAATGTACAAAACATACTCTTTCTCAATTTGAGATAATTGCTCAAAATATCTTCTTAAAAAAGGTAACTGCTCTGAAATATCTCTGAACTCATTAACTCATTTCAAAATCAAGGTTTTTTTTTTCTCAATATAAAAAGTGATACCTTTGGGAATACTTAGTTCCCTTATACTCTTACTCAATTCATATTTGAAAACTCTTTCTCAAAATTCATCTTTTGCTCTCCTTATAAATCAATTGAAAGAAGAAAAAAAAACTGCTCTGAAATATCTCTGAACTCATTAACTCATTTCAAAATCAAGGTTTTTTTTTTCTCAATATAAAAAGTGATACCTTTGGGAATACTTAGTTCCCTTATACTCTTACTCAATTCATATTTGAAAACTCTTTCTCAAAATTCATCTTTTGCTCTCCTTATAAATCAATTGAAAGAAGAAAAAAATTGTTTTGAAAAGATTCTCAAATTTAACTCAACAGTAGGGTTCATAAAGAAATATAGTCATGAACAAATAACATCAAGGATCTCAATACAATGATATATAACTCAATACTCAGGAATTAAGAACTCATAACTGAAAAATATAACTCATCTCAAGAATACTCAAAATCAAGGATAAAACCCTAGATTACTCTTTTACTGAATTTAGACATATGTAAGGCGTGAGGAAGAATTATTCCAATACTATGATAGCTTACATACATGATTATGAAGCTATTAGAATGAAAACTTTAGTGTAGACTATATTTATCTTGAGCTTGGGGAAGAACATTAGCTTTCTTGGAAGAAATCTTTGAGCTGGGAATCTTGAGGCTTGATCTTGAGATAAGAAAATCTTTTATGAGGTTCATAGAGTGAGAGATGGGAACACCTTGGATGGGAAGTTTCTCTATGTATCTTGAATTTTTTATTTGAAGATTTTAGGGTTCTGGATGGATAAGAGGAACCCTAGGTGAGTTTTAAGAGGATTTCTAAATACTTGAATGTTTAAATTGATGATTTTGAGAGGAAAACTATTTATTTGAATGATATACTCAGTTAAAACACTCAAAAACAACTAGAATAGGGTTAAAAGTTTGGGAAATGACAAAAATAAACTAGGAACGCGTACATGAAGTTTCTTAAAAAATTTACAACAAGTTTCATGGAAGGTCTACAGTTCGTGGAAACTTCCACTATCTGTAGGTCCAGTAGTAAAACATCGACTGCCTGAAAGGGATTCACCAAAATGGACATAACGTTTTACTCCGAACTCAAAATGAGGCGAACTTAGTGGAGGTAAAAAGAGGACTCATAGTCCTTAAATTCGATAGATCATGGGCCACCTGATTCATTATATTCTGAGAGATATGATCATTTGAAATTGACCTAAGTATAATTTTATCTCAAAACTTAATCGGTAAGAAATCTTTTTTGTGCTAGGTGTTTCTTGTGACCTTAATTAGGTGTATAAACATCGAGGTATATGTTTAGTAATGGTGGAAAAAGACTAAAAATAACTATTCTTAAAACTGACACAAGTCATCTACAGAAGGCCATCTACGGTCCGTACAAAAGTCTACCAACCCTCTGGTATAAAACATGTTTGCTTTCCACATCTCTAAAGTTGGGTCTATGGATCCTTTCTATGACCCGTAGGAACTTTGATGGAATGTCTTGCTCAATCATAGGAAGCTTACTGGGGTTGTTTCAAGACTTGGGTTCTGCGAGGCCTTTGTACGAACCGCAGAAGTTTCTATGAGCCGTAGTCTGGTCCCTGAAACTTAGACCTGAGAACACTTTTTCAGAGCATGGTTCTAAGAACCCACCTATGGTTTGTAGATACTTCTACGAGCAGAAGATTTCTTCCGTGGCACCAGTCTAAAGAAATTTTTTTCTAGGTCTGATTTGAGTTGGAATTTTTTGGGTGTTACATCTATAATATCATCTCTAGTGTACTTTTTTTTAATTTAACTCAAGAAGTTATTACACGAGATTGTCTCTACTTTCCAGAATGCTTTTGTGGAGGGTAGACAGTTTCTAGATGTAGTGCTGGTGGCAAATGAAGTGGTGGATTTAGGGAGAAAGCAAGGAGTGTCAGGTGTGTTGTGCAAACTTGATTTTAAAAAGGCATGTGATCATGAGAATTAGAAAGTCCTATATATCATTAAACTTCAAATGGAATTTGGGGAGACGAGGTGGAAATAAATTTATTTTGCATCGCCTCATTGAAAGTTTTTTATGTTTGTGAATAGTGACCCATGTGGATTTCTTTGGAGTTTGAGGGGTTTAAGACAAGGATATCCCTTCTCTCTGATATTGTTTACTTTAGTTATGAAAGCGTTAAATAGGATGATGAATAGAGTTATTTTAGGGGGTTACTTAATGGGCTTTAGTGTTGCAGTTAGAGGTTTAGGGACAAGCCAAAATAATCCAACTAGGTCTCAGTTGCATCACAAAAAATCAAGGTATCATCCGCAAATAACAAATGAGACACTAAGACTATTCCTAGATCTAACCGCAACACTGAAACACATCAAGTAACCCCCTAAAACAGCTTCATCCATCATCCTATTTTACACTTTCATGACTAAAATAAACAACATCAGTGATGAGGGATCCTCTTGTCTTAAACCGCTCTAACTCCCAAAAAACCAAATGGGTCACTATTCACCAACATAAAAAGTCTCACCGAAGATATGCAAAAATAAATCCATTTCCTCCTCTTCTCCCCAAATCCAATTTGAAGCATAATAGAATCTAGGACTTTACGGTTCGTATGATCATAAACCTTCAAGATCATGTTATTAAAACGCACCTAACACTCCCTACTTTCTCCCTAAACCCACCACTTCATTTTCCACCAGCACTACATCTAGAAACGGTCTAACCTTCACAAAAGTATTTTACAAAGTACATACAGTATCTTCTAACAATTTCCAAAGCTAATAGAAAGCAGCTTAGAGATGATAATATAGATACTTCCCACTAGAATAATATGTGTATATTCCTTCATACTTCTAGCTCTATCCTTTTTAGGGATGATGATAGTTGACATCCCTATTTTATTCAAATAAGGCACAACGTCACGGTGACTGAAAAAATGATAATCAATTAATTCAATAAAAATAAAAAAGAATTCAAAGAAAGAGAACCCTAAACCCAGTCAATTTAGGAGTCGCCACCTTATTTTAGGATAATTAAGAAACCAATTAATTAATTAAAAAAAATATATATGAAATCAATAGATTCTAGATAAGAGTTCAAGTGATCTCAAAGGAAAGGTATTAAGAACCCTTCAAAATCCATAAATGTAGGTCCCGGCTGAACTCATTTTTTCAAATTGAGGAGAAGATAAAATAATGTAAAAATATAATAAATATGTAATATACACAAATAATAAAGTTAAATAATAATAAAATAAATGACCTAATGTTTATCTATCATTAATAATATATATAATAGTGAATCAAAAAGTATTATTCGAACTTCATTCGAATAGCTTCCTTGGAAACCAACTTTGGGTACCCAAAAACATACTTAGTAAAAGTGTTAGTAATGGATTAATATGAATCAAAATAAATTAAATAAATAATAACTTTAATTAAAACCCACCTTATATACATGGGAGGCCTTCAAAATCAACGGTAATCTCTTCATCTACCAATTTTAACATAAAAAATAAATGAACTTAAACTAAATTTTCCGTGTTTTAAAATGGAGAGGCCTCAAAAATCGACAAAGAGATTTTTTTCATTGGCCAACTTCAACTATCTCTATTTAATATAAATTACAATAACAATAACCAAGACTATTTTAAGAAAAAATATAATGGCAACAATGGTCAATAATTAATGAGCCACTAATAGAATCAAAACAATAATTAAGCTATTTGAGAATAAAAACATTAAACCATAATCATAAAAAGAAAGACTAGACCAAAGGAAACAATACCAACAATACTTTAGCATAATCAAGAAAAAACAAAAAAAAATACTAGAAATGATTTTTTAAAAACAAAAGGACGGTAATAACACTGAACATAGCAGTAAACAAAAGTTTTAACTAGGATAAAAAACACAAAAAAAAAAAAAAAACTAACATATTAACACATTTCAACATAACCATGAACGAGTAACATTCAAAATTAGTTTAAATCAAAACAAAATGCTTTAAATAACAATGGAGAAAACTTCACTGGAAAAGAAATCAAAAGTCGAATAAGAACAACAAAAATAGAGTAACAACAACCTTTAAAACATAAATTGATTTGTACAAGAAATAAAAAGGAGAAGAGATTAGCCTCACTGTCGGAATCTCGCCGAATTTATCTTCGAGGCGGTTGGTTGTTGTCCACCAGAGTTAGAGTCACAACGACGCTTCGGTTATTGTTCAACAGAGTTGGAGCCACGCTGGAGATGGAGTTCAGACCTTTCAGCTCGTTGTTTGATGGAGATTTGAGCTCACAGATAACCTGCAAAAAACAAACAGAATATCATAAAGGGGTAAAGTGGAAAGGATTGGCGGTCGTCAGGACCTGAAGCTTCGTGGAGATGGCATCGTTGTTGTTGGTTGTTGTTTTGTAACTGATATGGTTGGGTTTTTGGTCTAGTTTTCTAGAAAAGAAGAGTGTGGAGGCAATGAGGTGGACTGGAGGAGATCTAGTGGTTCGGTGGCGGAAATGGAAGGAAAAAGTGAAGTGTTAGGGTTTTAGGTGGTGTGGTGGCGGCGGCTAGAAAAATTGGGAATGAGGGAGGAAAGCTTTTTTAGGGTTTTTGTCAATTTAGGAAAATTGTAAGTATCCACCACCGCCTTTATTTTTGATCAAGTAAGGACTTAAATAGGGAATTTTAAAAACCACTTTCGTACAATACAATGGGCTCAAAACTGTGTGCTAACAAAACCATTGGTTAATAAAAAAAAATATGTGTATGCTATTCTTATATGTGTTTCAATAAATTTCTAAATAGTGCTAAAAATATTTAAATAAATATAAACAAATGTAACAAATGTAATTAATGGATTTTTCCAAAAACAATGATGTACAAAATTAACAAATAAAAATCTTAGTATTTTCACAAACAACGATAATTATTGATAAATCACATTAAAATTGAAAAACATGCATTTTGAACTATTTAACAAATAAAATTTTAAAATATTAACTTTGAAAATATCAAGCCAAAATTTGGTATCAATAATGACAATGAATGAAATATTCTTACTGTTTTCTAATTCATCTCTTTCATGAAACTCAACAATAGTATACATCACATCAGTTTTAACTGTATCCCATCAATGTTGATAAAAAGTAAAAGAGAAACCATTGAGTCCCAAAGCTTGTCACCTGTAGAACACTCCACCTCATCGATTGTCCTTTCTAGAAACTTACCCTTATCCCCTCTAAATTGATTGAACCCTAATCCCCTCAAATTAGGTTTATCCACCTTGCTTCCTCTTTCAAAAGATGTTCATAAAAGTCAACAACTCCCCCATCTACTTCCTCCTTCTCCATTTGGTTTACCCCATTTACCTCCTTCGGCTCTATGTAGTTCCTTCTCCTATTTGTGACCTTATTTTAGGATAAATAGGGAACAAAAACTACCCTTAATTAAAATGGTGAATTTTTAAATAAAAGAGCAAATTTTTTTGTGGACTTTTTTAGCAAATAAGTAGGACCAAATGATAACACTCATCTACACCTCTTCTGATTAGAAGTGTAGGTGGTCGCTAACAAGTATAAACCCAACGATGCATTGGGGTCGATCCCACAGGGAGTGATACGGTAAAGAATTTGATCATGAAGTAAAAATGTTTTCTAATATTTTGTAGGTATAAGGAATCATGTGACATAAACTAAATCAATGAATTTCAGTGTCTAATATGAAATGGGGGAAAATTGATAACCAATTATGAACAATAAATTACTAAAATGAGAATTAAACAATTAGAGATCAGACCTTAGGAATGTGATAAGTTGAATGCTAATTTTACGTAATGGGTAATCATTGATTGCTAAAAAGTGTTGAATCTCAGTGGGTAGGCGAGGTTTTGGATACAATAACCATCTCTCGATCAACTATTATGTTTCAAGTGAGTTCTCTCGAACCTCAGCAAGCTTAGCATTACCAAACAACCCAAATCCTTAATTTACCCACTTTCTCAAGCTGGGTTTGTAAAGACGCAATCAAACTCATTTTCTCAAGCTAGATTTTAAAGAGGCAATCAATACAATTATCAATCAATTGTTCTACTCTAACACCTCTTTCTCAAGCAAGTATAGATAACTAAGCTACAATTGAATTTGCAACTTCAATTCCTTAATTAAAACATGAACAAATGATTGAACCCACTTCAAATAAACAATTAAATCAGCAATTAATAACATCCATTAGATAATTAAGACATTTGACTACATGATCACACCCCTAAGGTAAGGGGTTTTAGCCAAACATAGTGGAAAATAAGAAATTGTTACCAAATAGATTATCCATCTGAAGTTGCTAACAATTTGCAAATACCCAAATGCTTAAATTAAGCTAAAATCTTAAAATCTCAAATTCTCAATCCCAAATTTCTCTCAAAAGTATTGAAACAATGTGTGAAGGTGAAAACCTCTCCAAAAGCTGGAATACACAGCGTGGGAACTCCTTTTCTTCTTTTCAAAATTTTATTTATGCATTCCCAAAAGTTCAGTACGAAGTCAACTCAGTGAAGGGATTTGGGATCGCCGACCCATTCAGCGATCCACCGAGTTTCTCCTTTCATCACCTTTCAGCTTGGTTCCTTCATCAATCTGTTCTGGAAAGTTTGGCGAGCCTGATTGATGTCGATATTCCATTCGGCATCTCATCGAATAACCATTTTCTTGCCAAGTTGGTTTGGTCGATGAGCTATTGCGATGGAACTTTAGGCAAGTTTTAGGCCCACTCGGCGAGTCGCCGAGTGGCTTTTGCAAGGTCCAACTTCTCTTTTCTTCAGTTTTTCCAACTTTTTCACTTCTTTTTGCATTGTAATGTCCTTGCCTCACTCTTAAGCCTTCATTTCTACATATCAGCATATTATCATCAGTTATGAGCGTAATTAAGGCATGGAGGACACTAAATCAATGAATAATAAGCCCTAAATGAGTTGAAATTACTAACTCATCAACACTCCCAACTTAAACTTTTGCTTGTCCTCAAGTAAAATACAAGATCAATCGAGCCAACATAGATTTCTACATGTAGTGCTACTGGAGACTCAACATATTCGCACACAAGGTTCAATTCACATATGCAATGTTCAATTGTGCACTAAAATTTCAAACTATGTGTAGTCATTATCAAATAGAGTTCAAGCTCACCAAGCACACTTCAAATGCAAATTCATGCTCAACAAGAGTATTCGAATGCCCTCATATCAAGAATGATTACATGCTCTCACAAAGCCAATCAAGGATTACAATTTAAGGAATTGAACTCATCTCTCACACTCTCAATGAGAAAAACATGCACGATTTTACTCTTAGGCTTGCTCGTATTTCCCAACCAACACATCATTCGGCTCATGTAAGATCAAAAAGGTCTTTCAAGGCTTGTGACTGGGGTAAGGATAAATGTATGATCATTTTGGCTTAGTGACTTCCACCTTTATGAAGCATTGCTCAAATTTCACTTCTCTCCCTTTTCTTTCATTCTTTTCATCTTTACGACCTACCCTTGGCATATTCAAACACATAAAAAATTTGGTGTAGCTCATCGGACACCCCTTTTCTTTCCACAATGCATAATTAATAAAAAAAATTGATTACTTTTCTCTTGTTTCTTTTCTTTCTCTCTCTTTTTTTATATGGAGGGGTTCCATCTCTTTCTTCAACACAAGTTTCCAAGGATGAATTTCACAAACCTCTTGCTCGACTTCGTTCCTCATTCTTACCACACCCCCAACTTAGGCTTTTTGCCTAAGTTGGCTATTCAAACAAACTAATGCTTCATGAAGGTTTTAGGTGGGGAGGAAAAGGTCGTTTGTGTTCATGTTTCATTCAAAGAAAAAGTTAGGCTCAAATGGTGCCAAGCTTGGTTATCACACTCACAAGGTAGTCGCACAAAAGGTATAACAATAAGGTTCGCTTTTAATGATTTTTTCCTAAGATCATTTCCTTCATTCACCAAAAGTAGTCAATCAGACAAATGGGGTAAGTTCTAGATATCACCAAGCACATATTTCAAGTAAAACTCACCACACCAGGCATTCAACATAATTATCAATCACGACTCTACAGGTTGAGCTCACCTGCAACGGTCATCGCAAAAACTCACCTCAACAAATCAACTAGTCACAATGAGATGCTGAGAGTTCACAAAAAACTAATGCAACTCAACTTCCTCGTTGGACTTGCACACATATTGTTCATCAAGAGCACTATTCAAGTCATCGGTATTGGTCACAACCGACACTCGAATGTACGAGAGAACATCACATCATTCAAAAATCAAGAAATCAAGGGAGAGATCAAAGAGATTAAAACCAACATTCAAAATTTAAGCCACAACGAGAAGTTTCGGACACAAATAATGTCACCAAAATAGTAAAACCAAACATCCAAAACAAAAAAAAATACAACCCAAGGGGATAGGTATCAATATACCTTCGCCCCACCAAAAGAAATAAACAGTGTCAAAAATGTAAAACAAAATAAATGTATCAACAGTAAATATAAGTGCAAGAGAGTTAAGATCCCTAGTCAGGCTAAGCTTAAGGTGAAATCTGTGTAGCTGGCGTGGACTCAATAGGGGCATCAATGCCCCCACTCATCTCCTACACTGGAAGGATATGCCATGATCTCCTCTGTGGGCTGAGACCCACTCAAGCCAATCATAGACCTGTCACGCAAAGAAGCATCTGTCACCATATCGAGGTGTTACAATATCTCCCCCTTGGGATCATTCGTCCTCGAATGAGATTACTCTAAGTAGAAATGAGGGTGGAAACATCTACACCCAACTCAAACACCCAACATGCAATTTAACATACTTAGCATTTCAATTTAAAGAGTGCCAAAAAAAGATCTAGTACCTTCGTTTGAGATTTCTCCGGAATCAAAGAGATGTGGGTATCTCTTATTCATATCCTCTTCAGCCTCCAAAGTAGCTTCCTCAATGAACTGATTCCTCCATAAGATCTTTACTAATGCTACCTCATTGTTTCTCAACTTGCGAACCTGACGATCAAGGATCTGAACGGGAATCTCCTCATAAGATAAGGTGTCTTAATACCAATATTCTCAGTAGGTATAATAAGTGAAGGATCGCCCATACACTTCTTCAACATAGAAATGTGAAACACCGGATGGACTGCTGCTAACTCTAGCGGTAGCGCTAACTCATAAGCTACATTGCCGATTCTATGGATATCTTGTAAGGACCAATATACCGGGGACTGAGCTTCCCCTTATTACCAAATCTCATAACACCCTTTATGGGTGACACCTTCAAGTAAACCCAATCATCCACGCCAAACTCTAAGTCTCTTCTCCTAACATTCGTATAGGATTTCTGACAACTCTGCACTGTTTTAAATCTCTCTTTAATGATCTTAACTTTCTTCATAGCTTAATGAACCAAGTTTTGTCCTATCAACCCAACTTCACCGACCTCAAACCATCCAATAGGGGATCTATATCTTCGCCCATAAAGGGCCTCATAAGGAGCCATCTGAATGCTAAAGTGATAGTTGTGGTTGTAAGCGAACTATATGAGAGGTAAATGATGATCCATATTACCTTTGAAATCGATCACACAAGCCCTCAACATATCCTCTAAAGTCTGAATCATGTGCTCTTCTTGACCATCAGTCTGAGGATGGAAAGCAGTACTCAGATTTACCTTCAAACCCAAACCATTCTGGAAAGACTTCCAATATTGTGCGGTGAATTGAGAACCTCCATCTAAAATGATAGACATAGGAACTCCATGAAGTCTAACTACCTCTTGAATATATAATCTGCATAATCTTTTGTTGAATATGTAGTCTTTACCGGGAAGAAATGGATTGATCTAGTCATTCGATCTATAATAACCCACATCGAATCAGGTTACCTGCGAGACCGCGGCAAACCAGTAATGTAATCCATATTGATCATCCCCCACTTCCATTTCAGAATTTCCATATTCTGAGCCACACCATCGGGCCTTTGGTGCTCTACCTTGACTTGTTGACAATTCGGGCACTTGGCAACAAACTTTGTAATACACCCTCCTCATTAGTTATTTCTAGTTTAGCTCTTTCTAAGACCGAGGTGTTACAAAAACCCACCCATATCCGCCCATCCACCCACTTAACTAGGCATGCATCTGATCATGGCATGCATCTTTTAGGGTACAAGTTTTCTCTCTCTTTTTTGGTGATTTTTTAAGATTACAGTTTAGAGATCAGAAGCTTCAATCTTGGAAGCAAAAAAGATTTAAACCACATAACGAAGAAGTGGGACACAAACTTTTCTTATGATTGAAACAAAAACTTATTTCTCCATCATAGGAAGCAACTACATTTTTGTTACTCCATCTTATATAACAAATAAAAAGATGAGCATACACATTATAAAAACGTTAGTTTTAAACAACAAAAAGTTCTTCCTTTTAAGCTTGACGAGATAATCATAATCAGATTATCAAAAGAAAGAATGCAATTAACTGGTAAGGAGATCATCATCAAAAGAAGCAAGAAAAGGATTTAAGCTCACTTTTGCCCTAAAAACTCATTTTGAGTAATATGAACAAATGACATTACTCCTTCTGGCAGTTCGACCTTTAATAAAGAAAAAAAACCAATTCACCTCAATACTTGAAATAAATAGGCTTACTGTAATGAAACAACACCTATAATATAAGAAAAGCGGTTGAATGTGTTATACTGGCTCCATAAACATTACTATATATTTTTATCCTTACAAATATATGATTGACAATAAGCAACTAACAAATTGTTTACATAAATCATGTCACTGGTGTAAGTATCCATGTTTTGATGGAATGGAAAATAAAGTAACTCAATAATAAGGAATGTACATCATAACATCAACCATCCAAACCACTAGGATATTCAATAAGAGCCCTTTTTTACAATTAAAGTTTATTAACAAACATAGCAGCACTAAGACGGTCTGGAGCTGTAGAACACTTATGAATATAGTTGTGACACCATAGCTTAAGATTAGAAGTGCCACATCAGCAAAACATAAGAGAGGTGTTGGGTATTTAAGTAAGAAGACCTAACCAACTAGTGACGCATTTTAAAGCCGTGTGGACCTAAGCTCGGAGCGGATAATATCACTAGCGGGCTGGGCCGTTACAAACGGTATCAGAGTCACTCCTATGTCAGCATTGTCGATGTGGGATAAAGTTTGACTGAGTTTAGGCAAGTCCCGGTAAGGGGAGGGGGGGGGAACCTCAGTGCTAAGTATAAGTGAATCCCATACGGTGGGGTAAAGGAGGTGTGTGTGACGCCCCAGCTTAAGATTAGAAAATCCCACATTGGAAAAACACAAGAAATATGTTGAGTATTTAAGTAAGTAGGCCTTACCAACTAGTGACACGTTTTAAAGCTATGCGGACCTAGGCTCAGAGCGGACAACATCACTAGCGGGATGAACTTTTACAAATGGTATCAGAGTCACTCATGTTTCAGCCTTGTCGAAGTGGGCCAGAGTTTGACTAAGTTCAGGCAAATCCCGATAAGGTGGGCCAAATCTTAGTGCTGAGTATAGGAAAATCCCATACGGTTGGGCAAACCTCAGCGATGACGCTGAGTCCATAGAGGGGTGTATGTGATGCCCCAGCTTAAGGTTAGAAGTCCCACATTAACAAAGCACAAGAGAGATGTTGGGAATTTCAGTAAGCAGGCCTAACCAACTAGTGACGCATTTTAAAGTTGTGCGGGCCTAGGCTAAAAGCGGAAAATATCACTAGCAGGCTGGGCTGTTACGGTAGCTCTTTCCTGCTGCAAGGATTCAATATAGTCCAAAAAAGTGGAATACCGACTTACACTTTTCATCTGTATTTAATAAGCCCAGTTTTGTTGAGAGAACAAAGTTGACTTTGTTGAGGAACTACAACTTTCAACTAGTTAGCTACAATGGCAAAAACAAAGTAGAGTAATTTAGACATGTGCCGACTCAATATCACATGTTAAAAAGAGATGAAACTACCCACTTTCAAAAATACATCTCTTTTTGTCCATAAATACAAACCCCATATAAGTACTCAACAAAACACCATAATCTCCTCAAGAATTATTTCTAATTTTCGTAAATTTATATCTTCAAAAATTCATAGTCAGGCCAATGACTCAAATCCTTGGTAAGGATATGTTGGTATAAATAAAGGGAAAAGGCATAAGTACCTCCCTAGATTATGACCGAAATCTCAGGCACACACCTAAACTTAACTAGGGTCCTATTACCCATTGAACACATTTTTTCGTATTTTTGTGCACCTTTTGTGCTGATGTGGCACCTTCAACCATCCAAGTTGGTTGTGTTTGTACACACGCGCCTTCCACGTGTGTAAATATTATTTTGAAATTTTTTGAAATTTTTTTAAAAAATATTCTTATTTTCTTTATCTTGTATTTAAATCAATTTAATATTTAAATTTTTTTACCTTGTATCGAAACATTTTTTTTTACATTCATTCATTGTTATTTCTCTTTTATTTTTTTATTGATTTTATTTACTCTTTTTATTTTCTTTGTCTTTCGTTTTGAATTGATTTAAAATGTCTTGTATTTAAAATAAGTTAATTTCAAACTGATATCAAAACAAGTAAAGAAAACCAAATAAAACATACAAAAAAATTAAATATTAAAATTAAAGGACACTTTTTAAAAAAAATAAACATAATTTTTAAAAATAATTAAAAGTGAAAAGATAAAAAATTAATTAGAAAGAGTTTAAAGTGTGAAAGAAATTAAAATAAATGTTTTACAAAGAAAGAAATAAAAATAATTAAATATATATAAGTTTTTAATATTAATAAATATGTATACTCACTAATTATAAAGTTACCAATTATGAAATTACATGTGTCCAATTTGTGCACTCATCACTTGCCTTCAAGAGATGGTGCATCCTCTCTCTGCCATGTCATCATTTTTGGGGTATTTATTTCATTTTTAATTAGTTTTTTTTTTTGGAGAGGGGGGGGGGGAATAGGACCCTAGTAAAGTTTAGGTGTGTCTCTGAGATTCGTCTAGGGGGGTGCTTGTGCCTTAGATTATCACTTCATATGATGCATAAATGAAATAGAGCACATTTGGAATGAATAATACCTCATACACGAACAATAGACTTTACATCTAAACTCTTCAATCTTTTCACGTTTCATTCATGGAAAGTATCACTCAGACTTGCAAGACCTAAATAAAAAATAATCGCTAAACAAAGTAAAAAAGGTTAAATAAAGAAAACAAGATAAATGCATGTAACTCACTCATAATACGTATCTAGATATATCAAATGCAAAAACGAGAGTGTTTTCAAAATCCAAAATCAAACAAAAAATCATACCAAAATAATCTTCTGAAAAACCCTCGTGCCCCGCTTCTTATTTTGGTTTTGCTTCCTCGAATATTTATTCTAACTATTTGCTATACCTTATTCATTGTTATTCTTTTTCACCATATCCTAAAAAGGCTAGGAGGGTTAATAGAACAATTTTACAACCCTAACACTTTTCTTGCGTTCAAATACAGACAATGCATTTAGTTAACTAAGTGGTGTTTGGCCATGAATATTCTTTTTTTACAGTTGAATTTCGAAAATCATGTTTGGCCAAAAGAATTTTAAAATGGTTATGCAATTTGAAAAACACCAAAAAATTGTTTTCACTCCAAATCACTCACAAAAATTCAAAAAAAAACTCTAATTTCCAAATACTCCCACCGTCCAAATTTATGTGATGAAGTTTGATTGGTCACGAAGTTCAAGAAATAGAGGAAGGCTTTGTAATGATCCAAAACAATCCTTAAGATAGTGAATTTTTAAATAGAAAAGCAAACTTTTGTGGACTTTTCTGGAAAATAAGTGAGACCCAACATGGATAAAAAAATTGATATTGTCATTAAATATTTATTAGAAGTGTGTGAGTGTGTGTTAGGTGTCGTATGGGGAAATAGGATATACCTTGGGTGTTAGGGGGGACTTTAATGACATAAGATTCATGGAGGAGAGGTTTGCATGTAGGGTGATGTCTAAGGCCATGGAAGAATTTTCAGAGTTTATAAACAATCTTTCTCTTATTAATTTGTCGTTAACAAGTACCTCTTTCATATAGTACAAATCAGAGGACTCATCTTCTCGATCGAAACTAGATAGATTCCTAGTGTCTACTTCTTAAGAGGAGTGGGCACCCAATTTGATCCAGGTTCCTCCGTCCGCACGTATCTTCTCTTCTGCCCACTTTGAAAGCTTCCAAAATAGCAAAGGTTATGCTTCATCCACTGCTAAGCCCAATACAATGATGATCCCACCTTTGTGAGTGCAATAGTTTATTATATTATGTTGGTAAGAAACTATGTATAAATAGTTTTTAAACAAGTTTTTAGATTAATAGGTTTAAGTAAGAAAAAGTAGAAAATTTAGTAAAACATTACTAGCAATACTCAAGTTAACTTATAAACTTGAATGGTTGGATGGAGAATTTTCCATTCAAGGAGAGAAATTTTTAGGTGGATGAAAAAATAAAAATAGGTAAATATTATTAGAGCAAAGAGAGTGTAACACCCCAAAAAAATCTCTCAGTTAAGCTCCTAACCATTCTTGAATTGCGTATAAGGTCGTACTAAGTGACTCTTAATTTTGTTAGGTGTTAAGGTCAATTCTTTAGTGTGGGAATGAATTCGGATATGAATTAAGGTCACTGGAATCTCCTAGCACAAAGTTGAGTTACAAGTTTCCTTACCGATTGATTTTTTATGTAAGATTCTACTTGGGTCAACTTCAAATGACCATATCTCTTAGAATATAAAGATTTACGTGGCCCATAACCTATCAAATTAAAGGTATTTGAATCTTCTTTCCAACGCCACCAATTTCGCGTCAATTCGAGTTTCGTGTAAAGAGTTATGGCCATTTTTAGTAACCTGATACAATGCAGTGACGATTTAGCCGACGAAAAATCATTAAAAAGGGTCATTTTTGTCTTTTTACCTCTCAGAAAACCCTAAACGAATTTCTTGACTAATTAAAAATCAAAATCAATCAGATTTGCATCTCTTAATACATCATCATTTTCTCTCTCAAACCCTAAGACAAAACCCTAAGGAAAAAATCAAAGTAGAAGACTTCATTCTAGATTCTTATTCAAGGTAAGTCTTTCTCCAAGGATTCCATTCTTTCCAACTCAATTTTCTTCATACAATTATGAATCATTAATGAGAATCCTAATTCTTGGCCATAGAGATTTCAAGAAACTAATTCAAGAATCTCAAGAAAGGTTTTCTTGATTGTTTACCTTCAAACTAGGGTTTCAAGGCTTCTAATCAAGTTCTTATTCAAGATTCTTCAAGAACATTGTTCTTCCACGTATGTAAGACTATCATAGTGTTGGACTAGTTTTTCCTTACACCCTATATCTACTTTCAAATCAGTAAAAGAGTAATCTAGGTTCTATCCATAAATTTGAGTATTCTTGAGATGAGTTGATTTTGAGTTCTTGAGTTCCTGATTCTTTTTGAAATTTTATCCTAATTATTGAATTTCTATATGTTATGCATTGAGATTCTTGAGCTGATTTGTTCATATCCATAATTCCACATGAACCCTACGAATTGAGTCATAAATTTTGAGAACTTTTTTTAAAGCCAAAACTTGAGTTCTTAAACGGAGTTTTGAGAAAGTAAAGATGAGTTTTGAGAAAAGAGTTTTCTAAAACATGATTAGTGTAACAATCGAGTATGACATCAATGTTTAAGCAGTATGGTATCTAGATATACCATCAATATTTATGCAGTATGACTTCCCGAGTCATCAATGATCATATTATAATATGATTTTGAAATGTTTTTGAGAAAGAGATTTCAAGTATGAGTATAAGGGGACTATGTATTCCTAGAGGCATCAATTTTTACATTGATAAAAAAGAAACTATTATTTCTAAATGAGTTATGAGTTCAAAAGTTATTTCAAGAGCAGTTACCTCTTTTAAGAGAGTAGTTTGAGAAATTACACCAAACCAGAGGAAGAGTTATATTTTTTAAAACATATGAGCATGAGTATATATTATTGGGAGTAGTATTGAGCACCGATATGGGGAGAGAACTCACAGCCCCCACAAACCATGTATGCCAATATGGGTAAAGGGTCATACTTTTTAGATGATTCCTTATTTCTTTTAAGCATGGATTAGTGGATCCACTTAGTTGAGGATGTCCTATACTCCAATAAGGTATATGACAGTCCTGGCAGCATGGGCGAGACGTTGTATCATCACGTTGCTCATAGTGATAGTTGTCGGTTAGGTTATCTCCCAAATAAGAGTAATGAGTTATTATTATATTTTTATATACATTTGAGTTATTATCTACTGTTCTAAAAGTTTCATGTATATAACATCTTTTATTGTTGCTTTCATTTTGAGTTGAGTATCTTGAGTTTGAGTTGAGCAACCTGAGTTTAGATAAGTATCCTGAGTTTAGTTGAGTTGAGTTGAGTTGAGTTGAGTATCCTTGATTCAAGTTGAATATTCTTGAGTCATATTGAGTTGATTCAAGGTAAGTTTTCCGTTTTATTAGATCGAGCTTATACTTATGTTGCAAAGTTCCCCTTACATGCTCGTACATTCCATGTACTGATGTCATTTGGCCTACATGGTTTCATGATGCAGATAAAAGTATTCAAGATCATCAACAGGCATTTCGTTGAGGTCATGTGGTATTCCAGTCAGCTGTGGTGAGCCTTCTTGTATTTCGGAGGACTTCACCTTTACTTTACAGTTAGTAGTTTTGAGATGTCGTGGATCTTGTCCCGATATCTTTTTGTAATAGTAGAGTCTTCATAGATAGACAAAGTTGAGGAGTTTTCTATAATTTCCTTCTTTTGAGTTGTTTTATAAACTCTGAGTATATCTTTTGAGTATTTATCAAACTTTTTAAAGTTGAGTATTTGAGTTTAATGGAATTTGATTCAATATTAAGTTTTTGTATGCTTGAGTTAGTCGTTCGCTTGTATTCAGCCAGGATGAGGGTTTGCTTGGGGACCAACAATGATTCACGAGTGTCGGTCACGTCCAGGGTGTAGACTCCGATCGTTACAAAGAGTACAGGTTATGAACTTTAAATAATGTAACTATGCATTGTTCAGTCATAAATGTGTCTATTGATGACATTTTGTAAATTATTATTACCACACTAGAACAACTATTTGTAAAATGAACAATTTACTTTGGACACTTAGGGTCTATTTGACCATAAAAATTGTGAGTGCCTAAAAAGGTATTTTTATTTTCAAAGTGAAAAATGTTACTTCCTCAGCCCCAATTTATGTGACACATTTTTATTTTTGGTGAATTCCCAAAAGAATGAAATATTTCCTTATTTGACAACTATTTAATGTCAATATGAACACTTTATCCATGTTGGGTCCTACTTATTTGCTAAAAAAGTCCATAAAAGTTTGTTCTTCTAATTAAAAATTCATTATTTTGATTAAGGATGGTTTTAGAACATTGCAAAGTCTTCCTATATTTCTTAAATTTCATACCCTATCAAACATCATCACATAAATTGGGATGAAGGAAGTATTTCGAAATTATAGTTGTGCATGGCTATGAATACAAATTAGCATTGTTTTTGAATTTTTGTGCGTGATTTGGAATGAAAACAACTTTTGGGTGATTTTCAAATTGCATATTTCAACTTCAAGTTGAATTCCGGATTTCCTATATTTTTATGGCCAAACATGATTTTTCAAAATTCAACTCTAGAGAAAAGTTTCAGATTTTCATGGCCAAACACCACTTAGTTAACTAAATACATTGTCTATATTTGAACACGAGAAAGGTGTTAGGGTTGTAAAATTATTCGTTTAACTCTCCTAGCCTCTTTAGCATGCGATGACAAAGATTAGCGATGAATAAGAGAAAAACAAAGATTGAGAAGAAAAATTCAAGGAAGCAAAATCGAAATCATATGTGCCGCATTAGGGCTTTTCAGAAGATTATTTTTATGATTTTAGTTTGATTCTAGATTTTGAAAAAAATGCTCATTTTTGCATTTATTATATATCTGGAAACAAATTGATGAGTTAGATCCATTCACTTATCCTGTTTTCCTTAATTAGCAATTTTTACATGGTTTAGAGATTATTTTTCTATTCAAGTGTTGCAAGTCTCAGCGACAATTTCCTTGGGTGAAATATGAAAAGATTGAAGAATTTAGAACTAAAGTTTATTGTTCGTGTATGATGTAATTATTCATTCCAAATGTGTTCTAGTTCATTTATGTGTCGCAAGAAGGTGATGATCTTTTACTTTATACCTACATACCCCTACGAAGGATATGAGTTGTTGGCTTGCCTATGAATTTTTTATAAAATGAATTTAAGAAATTTAGAAACAATTCTTGAGGAGATTATGGTTTTCTTTTGAGTACTTATAAAGGGTGTGTATTCATGGGCAAAAGAGATGCATCTTGGAAAGTGGGTAATTTTATCACTTTTTTACAAGAGATATTGAGTTGGCACATGTCTAGATTACTCTACTTCGTTCTTTCCATTGTAACTAACTAGTTGGAAGTTGTAGTTCCTCAACAATTGATCTTCGAATAAATACATACTTATGCTCAAATGTACAAAACATAATCTTTCTCAATTTGAGATAATTGCTCAAAATATCTTCTTAAAAAAGGTAACTGCTCCGAAATATCTCTGAACTCATTAATTCATTTCGAAATCAAAGTTTTTCTCTTCTTAATGTAAAAAGTGATACCTTTGGGAATACTTAGTTCCCTTATACTCTTACTCAATTCATATTTGAAAACTCTTTCTCAAAACTCATCTTTTGCTCTCCTCATAAATCAATTGAAAGACAAAAATTTGTTTTGAAAAGATTCTCAAATTTAACTCAACAGTAGGGTTCATAAAGAAATATAGTCATGAACAAATAACATCAAGGATCTCAATACAATGATATATAACTCAATACTCAGGAATTAAGAACTCATAACTGAAAAATATAACTCATCTCAAGAATACTCAAAATCAAGGATAAAACCCTAGATTACTCTTTTATTGAATTTAGACATATGTAAGGCGTGAGGAAGAACTAGTCCAACACTATGATAGCTTACATACGTGACTATGAAGCTATTAAAATGAAAACTTTACTGTAGACTATATTTATCTTGAGCTTGTGGAAGAACATTAGCTTTCTTGGAAGAAATCTTTGAGCTTGGAATCTTGAGGCTTGATCTTGAGATAAGAAAAACTTTTATGAAGTTCTTAGAGTGGAAGAACTTGGGAACAACTTGGATGGGAAGTTTCTCTCTGTATCTTGAATTTTTGATTTGAAGATTTCAGGGTTCTTGATGGAGAAGAGGAACCCCAGGTGAGTTTTAAGAGGATTTCTAAATACTTGAATGTTTAAATTGATGATTTTGAGAGGAAAACTAGTTATTTGAATAATATACTCAGTTAAAATACTCAAAAACAACTTAGAATAGGGTTAAAAGCTTGGGAAAGACAAAAATAACCTAGGAACGCGTACAAGAAGTTTCTTAAAAACAATTGCGGCAAGACTTCACGGAAGGGTCTACAGTTCGTGGAAATTTCCACCATATGTAGGTCCAGTAGTAAAACATCGACTGCCTGCAGAGCTTCACTAAAATGGGCATAATTAACTTTTTACACCGAACTCTAAATGAGGCAAACTTAGTGGAGGTAGAAAGAGGACTCATAGTCCTTAAATTCGATAGATCATGCATGGGCCACCTAATTCATTATATGCTGAGAGATATGATCATTTGAAAGTGACCTAAGTATAATTTTATCTCAAAACTTAATTGGTAAGGAAGCTTTTCAACTCAACTTTGTGCTAGGTGTTTCTTGTGACCTTAATTAGGTGTATAAACATCGGGGTATATGTTTAGAAAGGGTGGAAAAAGACTAAACATAACCAGTCATAAAACTGACACAAGTCATCTATGGAAGACCATCTACGATCCGTACAAAAGTCTACGGACCGTTAACCCTCTGGAAGAAAACATGTTGGGTTTCCACATCTCTAAAGTTGGGTCTACGGATCCTTTCTACGACCCCTAGGAACTTTTGTCATGCCCCGAGCCTACACCCTGGGCGGGACCGACACTCGGAGACCATTGCTGGCCCCAAGCGAACCCTTGGCTTGGC